>NC_083338.1:119531609-119595108 GCF_019175385.1 Lycium barbarum
CGCGGGAAAGTATGAAATGCATGGAATTGTAACTAACCATATAATATACATCATGGTTCAATTGTCTAAGGTTTAGCATGAATATACCTAGAATCCTAAAACTTGGTGTGTAATCATGGAATACTGAAACATGGGGACGAACAAGGATGTTCCCACACGTGGATAGCGCCTACATACCTTAATTGTTCCAAAACTTTAATTAAAGACTTGAATTTTGGAGAAGATTTCCTAAATCTTGATTCTTAAACTTTGAGATGGGTTTTCTTGAAAAACCCTAGATTAGGAAGAATGATTTCTTGTTTAGATTACAAGGATATGTATTAGAATTGAGCTGGAATAATTAGAGTGGACTTACCTTGGTGTTCTTTATGATGGAGGAGAGTAGAAGGTCGTTCTAGGGTTTGAAGGAATGGAAAATAATGAGTTGAACTGATATGGACGAATATATACTGTCCTGTGAAATTACAGCTTACATCCTGAACAGTGCTGGCCGTATTTTGAAATACGGGCCGTAAATTTAAATACGGGTCGTATTTTGAAATACAGACTGCACTGCATCTCTTCAGTAAAATGGCCATAACTCTTTGCATTGATGTCCGTTTGACCCCCATAATATACCGTTGGAAAGGTATTTCAATGCTTTCATCAGGAAGTTTTCCCAAATTCCAAATATATTTTGAAATACGGGCCATAAATCGAAATACGGTCCGTATTTAACCATGTGACATCAAAATGTCAAATTCCAGAATGTTCAGAAATTCTTGGTTTCAGTTTACGATCACTGTTCATGGGTGTAAACTGAAATACGGTCACTGTTCATGGGCGTAAACCACCATCTTACAACTGAACAGAGAAATTCTAACTCTCACATTCTTTATCTGACTTTCTAAGCCTAGGATCATGATCAAAGTTTAAGTTAAAGGTACGGGGTGTTACAATATCTCCCCCTTAGGATCATTCGTCCTCGAATGATGGGTCATGGTTAAGAATATGAATGGACATGGCTTGAATACATAAACGTGAAGAAAACATGACGTGAAACATGAGCGTTGGATACATGACAGGAGCGTGAAACATGAGACATAACATGACATGGACTACGAAAAGTTACCTTGAAAGTTCTCTGCTTGCTGTTCAAACAAAAATGGGTACTTGGATTTCATATCCTCCTCAGCTTCCCATGGAGCTTCCTCAACCTTCTGGCTCCTCCACAAGACTTTCACTGAGGCTACTTCTTAGTTCTCAACTCGCGAACTTGACGGTCAAGAATGGCTACGGGGATCTCCTTATAAGTCAACCCATCCTTAACTTATATAGTATCAGTAGCAACAACCAATGACGGGTCTCCTACACACTTCCTCAATATGGACACATGAAACACGGGATGTACATCAGCCAAATCTTGTGGCAACTCCAGTTCATAAGCTACTAGACCAACCTTTCGTAGAATTCTGTAAGGTCCAATATATCTGGGACTGAGTTTCCCTTTTTTGCCAAATCTCATGACACCCTTCGTAGGTGAGACTTTAAGGAACACCCAATCATCAACTGAAAATTCTACTTCCCTTCGTCTCACATCTGTATAAGACTTCTGGCGACTCTGAGCCGTTTTCAAATGCTTCTGTATTAACTTGACTTTCTCCATAGCCTGATAAACCAAATCTGGTCCTAACAACTCTGCTTCACCAACTTCGAACCAACCAATTGGTGATCTACACCTTCGCCCATATAGAGCTTCATATGGTGCCATTCTAATGCTAGCATGGTAACTGTTATTATAGGAAAACTCGATAAGAGGAAAGCCCTCCAAAACAATATTACAACTTTAGGAAACTCGAATCTTACAACTTTAGTTCTACTGAATTACCCTCCCATTCTAAGACTGGCTCATTAAGAAACTCGAATCTTACAACTTTAGTTCTACAACAGACTGTGGCATAACATGAAGTTAACCAGTCCATACCCATGATCACATCAAAGTCTACCATTTCTAATTCCGCTAAATCAGCTATGGTTCTGCGGTGATAGAATAAAACTGGGCAATCCCTATAAATACGTCTAGCTATGACTGATTCTCCAACTAGGGTGGACACCTCAAACGGTTCATACAATTTTTCAGGTTTAATACTATATTTCTTAGCAACAAAATGGGTTACATAAGATAGGGTGGATCTTGGGTCAATAAGGGCATATACTTCAAAGGTGAAAATTGTGAGGGTACCTGTGACAACATCTGCTCTAGCCTCTATATCCTGACGACCTGTCAATGCATACAAACGGTTATGACCACCGCCTGTATTGCCGGACCTTGCCGTTCCACTGTTATATCCCATTTTTTTATACGTTGGATTATTCATAAGCTGAGGTGGGATCCACATGTCGAGATTTTTTTTGGACATATGACAAGTTATATGAATAATATATGCGAAGTTAAACACAACCCCAGAAGGACCCTTGAGACAAATCAAAGTGAAAGCCCTCCAAAACAATATTTTTAAGATACGTTTTCGGGTGATTTGACTTCGGGAGGTCATAACCCTATCCGAATTTGGGAATTTGAGAAAACTCCCAGAATGACAGTTGTAGATAATTGAAATATCTTTCCAACGATAGGTCGTGGGTCTGCATGTGATATCGGGATAAGGAGATATGGATATTTTAAGGCAGAAAGGTCGAGCTGAACAGTGAATTCGGCCCAACCCGATTCCAACTCGGGTCAGGCCCATTACCCATGATATTTAAGAGATTTTTTTCAGCTTTCTCCTTCATTTTTTACATCAACAAACCCAGAAAATTTCAGATAGAGAGAGAGAGAGAGAGAGAGAGAGAGAGAGAGAGAGAGAGAGAGAGAGAGGAGAGGTAGAGAGAGAAATCAAATTTTGACCACAATCTAAGCCCCGAATCGCGAAGCTCATGAAGAGAAAAGTGTTGTACGTCGCGTTGCCTTCAACTTGAGCTAAAAATCAGCCAAGAAGGAGAGGGTGGATGTGGTTGCTGCATACTTAAGGTAAGATTAAGGTCCATTTTTCATTGTTAACAAGTTTATTTAGAGTTCTAACGGATTAGAACGGATAAAATAGAATTATAAACTCGTTTGTTGTTATGTTGGGATTTATGGATTAAGGGGCTGTTTTAAGTGGATTAAATGGATGGAATTAGCTGAGTTATGATGTATAATAATTGTTGATATTGCTGTTGATGTTTTTGATAAGTTGTTGTTCTTGAATTTAGGAGAATATAGTGTATAAAGATATTGTATACAAAGCGTATAGCGCGCTGTTTTGTGACAATATTTGGGGCTGTTTTATGTAATTTTCGTGGCTGTTTTGTGACTATATTTTGGAGCTGTTTGGTATAATATTTGTGGCTGTTTTGCGATGATATTTTGGGGACTGTTTTATGGTCATTATGGACTGTTTTGTGGGCTGGAATATCGGGGGATTGGCTGTAGTTGTTGCTGTTATATTATGGATATACGGAAATAAAGAAGTGTATAAAGCATTGGCATCCGAATATATATTGGGCTGTTTTGGAAGTAATTTAAGAATGGATTTAATTCTAGTTTGATATGAAATTGTTGGTATTGTTGTTGTTGGTATTTTTATTGATGTTTGGCTAAGTTGGAATTTTGAGGATTGTTAAGCTTACAAGGGAAATGCTGCCCGAATTTTGTTAAGTTTCATTCGTACTTGGATTGGTTAGTAAATGATATGGATAATCTAACTATGGCCTATGTTATCTTAATTTTAGACCTGCGAGCTCGAGAAGTAGACGTTGGACATTAGATAGAGTTCAAGGTAGGTGAGGCTAGTCCTTTGTTTCTATGACATGAACCTTATAGCTTGACTTTTCCTTCCTCTTCATGAATTTCCTACATTCCGGAAAATTAATAGTCATGTTCATGGATAACCATATGAGACACAGTATGAGTTCAATAATGATGATAAAGAGTTTAGTATAACAATTCTAGAATTTATGATATGATGTTCCTATGACGTTAATGGTGTCATTTATTTTAACCACTCACCTTATATACTATTTCCTTCAAGGTGAGGCAGAATACTTAAAAATGTTCCATAATGGATTCGGGGGTTCGCTACCTCAGGTCACCCCGATAAAGTATAGCTATCATTGAGTTATTATACATGTATTATGATGAGCATGTTATGATTATGTTACACCACGCCTAGTTGGTCGGGCAGTCACCGCGAAGGCGGGCAGCTTATACACCATGGCCAGACGGCATGGGTAGACACCACTAGTGGACGGCATGAGATGATACCCCGGACGCGGGAGGCCTCGACGCGGGCTAATGTTATTGATTATCACACCGTACCTATATGGTCGGGCAGTTTATATACATATGTGTTTTGCATACATGAGATGATGAGTATGGAAGTTAGTCAGCATGCAGTATGCCTCTATAATTCATAGTTAGTTACACATTATACCTTATTTTATTGATGCCTCCCTATTTCATTGATGTATTATTATTGATTATGCCTCTCATACTCAGTACAATATTCGTACTGACGTCCGTTTTCTTGGACGCTGTGTTCATGCCCACAGGTAGACAGGGAGACGATCTTGATCCAGGTGCATAGGAGTTAGCGGCTGATTTGAGAGCACTCCATTGTTCAGAGGTGCTTATGGTTATTCTGTTGTGTATATCTATGTATATTTTGGGCATGACGGAGTCTTGTTCCGCCTATATGTATAGTAATTCAGTAGAGGCTCGTAGGTACACAGCGTGGATAGTATGGTCTCACAGTTTTTACGTATATGCATACTACTATTTTGATAGCCTAAGGGCTTATGTTTATAAAAGTACGATTTCTAGCATGAATTGTGTATGAATTTGATAAAGAAAAGTATAATGGGTATAGTGAGCAGTATAATGAGCGGTGCTCGGTGGTTAGCCACGGGTACTCTTCGCGGCCCTAGTCGGGTCGTGACAAAAGTGGTATCAGAGCAGTTCAGTCCTAGGAAGTGTCTACGAGCCGTGTCTAGTAGAGTCTTGTTTATGGTGTGTTGCGCGCCACATCTATAAACAGGAGGCTACAAGGCATTTAGGATGGTTACTCTTCTTTCATCTCTAAGATCGTATGATAGAGCTAAGCCGTTGGAAATGAGATTCCTTATACTAACCCCCGATTGCAGCAGAAGAATGGTAATGATAGAAGAAAGTGATTGATGACAATGAAAGCTACGGAGGTAAGCCCCTTCGTTGAGGCTACGTTTTCGAAATATGTAATACTATGATGATGAATTGATTGTCAGAAAGTAAGTCAGTGTTCATATGATAGAGAAATTGATTAAATGTGGCTCTTGATGATAGGTTCAGCTATAAGTTGAGAACACAGCAAATTGAATGAATCAGAATAAAGGTAAGCAACGGTACAAAAGATATGTGTCGAATAAAATAAGAATATTGAGGTATGATTGAAATATAAAGCTGAAGGATGAAAAAAAAGTAAATAGGAAGAGGTAACAGCGCAGATCGCTATAGGATCAGGTGCATCTCGGAGTGCGGTATATGAGGTAAGTTTCGACATCCTTGTGCTTTTACTTGAAAGTGGGAGCCCTGTGTGGGTGAGATATGTCATATATATATATATATATATATATATATATATTGGCCTTGTGAGGCATTGTTGGTATTTGCTGCGTGCAGGTTTTGGGATAGTAAGAAATATAGAGGAAACTCTGCCGAAATGTTCCTAGAATCCAGAGGAGATAAGATATAGGCTTGTAATATGTCCTAACAAGAAAAGATGATGTGCAAAAGAGTAATGGCAGAATGAGATTAAGCTAGGAGTATCGTTAATGACTACAAGAGTTGAGTTAGATACTATTGCATCGATAGTAATGGCAGTTATAAGAGTGACATTGATACGGTAAAGAGAAATGATAGAGTGAACAAAGGAGATTAGTAGCACTAAAACATGACATGGAGGAGAAAGTGTAACTCTAATAGAGTACGATACTGGAATAGCGATTGGATGTATAAGCACGAGTAAAATATGATAAGTTTATTAGCAAAATAAAATAACAGCATCATGGAGATAGAGATACGAATATGAAGGGCTTTAATGAATGTGAATACATTGGTGAAATGACCTATGTGGTAAGTGAAATAGGGATAATCAGAAAGAGTAACAGGTTCGGTATGTTCGCTTCGCAAAGTTTAATCTATTTTATGAGCAATATTTGCGAATGAGACCAAGAAGTTTCACTCTATAGAGTTGATTACGATCAGGATATAATGAGGACATAGCGAGAATTGGGATACAAAGTAAGTAAAGTATAGCAAGGAAACAACTAAAGATGTGACATGTTCTATATGAATAAGGAGTGAATGCAAGTGTGAAACCAACGAGCGAGCCATGGGGCAGTATATGAGAAAGCTTATAAGACCTCGTTAAAGAAAAGTCCAGCATAGAGGTTTTTCAATGACAAGAAATAATAGCAAGCAATGACAAAAAGGGAAGTCAACTTGAAAAAGAAATTAGAGAAAAGTGATATAGCAAAGTCGTAGTAGTTTACGATTGGTATGATCAAGAGTAAAAGAGCATGAGGCATAAGGGGTTTATTAGGCCCAGTTCATCACCATGGGGAGCACCAGTCTTGTTCGTGAAAAAGAAAGATGGTTCCCTACGAATGTGTGTTGATTATAGGCAGCTTAACAAGGTGACGATAAAGAACAAATATCCTCTCCCCAGGATTGATGATTTATTTGATCAACTACAGGGTGCTAAGTGGTTTTCTAAAATAGACTTGAGATCGGGCTATCATCAAGTGAGGGTTAAAGAAGAAGATATTCCTAAAACAGCTTTCAGAACGAGATATGGCCATTATGAGTTTCGGGTGATGTCGTTTGGGTTGACTAATGCTCCTGAAGTGTTTATGAATTTGATGAATAATGTATTTAGGCCACTCTTGGACTTATTCGTGATAGTATTCATTGATGACATTTTGGTATACTCTCGCACAGAATCAGAACATGCAGATCATTTACGTATCGTTCTTGGAATTCTTCGAGCCCGAGAATTGTATGCACAATTTTCAAAGTGCTAGTTTTGGCTGAATGCTGTGACATTTCTGGGCCATGTAATTTCAGATGATGGCATTCGATTCGACACTCAGAAAATTGAAGCTGTGAAGACTTGGCCAAGGCCTACGATGCCTACAGAGATTCGTAGTTTTCTGGGAATGGCAGGATACTATAGAAGGTTCGTAGAAAGGTTTTCGTCTATTTCAGCGCCATTGACGAAGCTAACCCAGAAGTCAGTTAAATTTCAATGGAATGATGCTTGTGAACGCAGCTTCCAAGAGTTGAAAGACAGATTGACCTCAGCTCCAGTTTTTATACTTCCAGAAGGGCCAGATGGTTATGTTATATATTGTGATGCTTCTGGTGTAGGGTTAGGATGCGTATTGATACAGCATGGCAGGGTTATTGCATACACTTCGAGACAGTTGCGGAAACATGAAAAAAACTACCCAACCCATGATCTTGAATTGGCTGCAGTTATTCATGCGTTGAAAATGTGGAGACACTATTTGTATGGTGTACACGTCGATATTTATACGGATCACAAGATCCTTCAGTATATTTCTAAGCAAAAGGAGTTGAACCTACTGCAGAGGCGGTGGTTAGAATTATTGAAGGACTATGATGTAAATATTTTATACCACCCTGGAAAAGCGAATGTGGTAGCCGATGCGCTTAGTCGTCGATCAATGGGCAGTTTAAGTGAAATTCCTTCAGAAAAGAAAGAGATGGTTCGTGAGCTTAGACAATTAGCTAATCTTGGAGTGCATGTAATTGATTCGAGCAACGCAGGAATTAGTGTTAATGATCCTACAGCCTCGCCTTTGAATATTGAAATAGAAGAGCACCAGTATGAAGATTCGCGAATGTGTCATTACAGTGATGTATCTCGTGAGAAAGAAAAGTCTCTATTTGAAGTTTCCATGACCGGAATTCTTAGATATCGAGGCAGGTTATGTGTTCCCGATGTTGCGGAATTGCGCCATCGAATTTTAGAAGAAGCTCACTATTCTCGGTATTCTATTCACCCAAGTGCGACAAATATGTATCATGATCTCAAGTTGATATATTGGTGGGATGGCATGAAGAGAGACATAGTAGAATTTGTAGCACAGTGTCCGAATTGCCAACAAGTAAAGATCGAACATCAAAAGCCGGGAGGATTATTGCAAGTAATGGAAATCCCTACTTGGAAATAGGAAGTGATTAATATGGATTTTATTGTGGGGTTACCTCGTTCCCGAGGCAAGTATGACTCTATATGGGTGATTGTGGATAGATTAACAAAAACAGCTCATTTTCTTCCAGTTAGGACCACATACTCAGCAGAAGACTATGCAAGGTTGTATCTAAAAGAAATTGTGCGACTCTATGGTATTCCACTATCCATTATCACAAATAGAGGAGCACAGTTTACAGCCAAGTTCTGGAAGTCTTTTCAAGAGGGCTTAGGTACCCAAGTGAAGTTTACCACGACATTTCATCTACAAAACAACGGACAGGCCGAGCGGACTATTCAGACTTTGGAGGATATGTTAAGGGCATGCATATTAGATTTTGGTGGTAGTTGGGAAGACCACTTACCCTTGATTGAGTTTGCCTATAATAACAGCTATCACTATAGTATTCAAATGGCTCTATACGAAGCTCTATATGAGAGGAAATGCAGATCCCCAATTGGATGGTTTGAAATAGGAGAAGTACAACTAATAGGCCCTGAATTGATTCAGCAAGTGGTAGAAAAAGTTAAGGTGATCCGAGATCGATTGTTGACAGCCCAAAGTCGCCAAAAGTCTTATGCGGACAATCTCCGACGAGACTTGGAATTTTAAGTTGATGATTGGGTATTTTTAAAAGTGTCGCCCATGAAAGGGGTGATGAGATTTGGTAAGAAAGGGAAGTTGAGTCCCCGATACATTGGACCCTATAGAATTATCCGCAAGGTGGGTCATGTAGCCTATGAATTGGACTTGCCTTTAAAGCTTGAATCAGTCCATCCAGTCTTTCATGTCTCAATGCTCCGTAAATGTGTTGGAGATCCTACGAGGATTGTTCCAATGGATGATGTGTAAGTGACAAAAAAGATAGCATATGAAGAAGTGCTTATTGCCATGTTAGACACGCAAGTACGAAGACTTCGAAATAAGGAAGTAGCTTCAGTCAAAGTGTTGTGGCGAAATAACAACCGGGAAGAAATGACTTGGGAAGCATAAGAGAAAATGAAATCCACATATCCGCACTTATTTCAACCCGCGGAAGAGGTTCATGATGAAACACCAAGGTTATAAGGCATGTACACTTTCTTGTTTATGCATTGGTCGTGTGTTGCCAAATTCTGTTGCTATTATATTATGGCCCTATGAGGCACAGTTATTATGGGTTGTTGTGACAGGATGGTAGTGCCATATTACAGGGGAAACTCTGGCGAAATTTTTATAAAATTCCCGGATAGTTTAACATTCGAGGACGAATGTTCCAAAGGGGGGGAAGGATGTTATATCCCGTATTTTTATACGTTGAATTATTCATAAGCTGAGGTGGGGTCCAAATGTCGAGATTTTTTCTAGACATATGACAAGTTACGTGAATAATATATGCGAAGTTAAATACAACCCAAGAAGGACTCTTGAGCCAAATCAAAGTGAAAGCCCTCCAAAACAATATTTTTAAGATGCGTTTTCGGGTGATTTGACTTCGAGAGGTCATAACCCTATCCGAATTTGGGAATTTGGGAAAAATCCCAGAAGGAAAGTTGTAGATAATTGAAATAGATTTACAACCATAGGTCGTGGGTCTGCATGTGATATCGAGATAAGGAGATATGGACATTTTAAGGCAGAAAGGTCGAGCTGAACAGTGAATTCGGCCCAACCCGATTCCAACTCGGGTCAGGCCCATTACCCATGATATTTAAGAGATTTTTTTTCAGATTTCTCCTTCATTTTTACATCAACAAACCCAGAAAATGTCAGAGATAGAGAGAGAGAGAGAGAGAGGAGAGGTAGAGAGATAAATCAAATTTTGACCACAATCTAAGCCCCGAATCGCGAAGCTCATGAAGAGAAAAGTGTTGTACGTTGCGTTGCCTTCAATTTGAGCTACAAATCAGCCAAGAAGGAGAGGGTGGAAGTGGTTGCTACATACTTAAGGTAAGATTAAGGTCCATTTTTCATTGTTAACAAGTTTATTTAGAGTTTTAACGGATTAGAACGGAGAAAATAGCATTATAAACTCGTTTGTTGTTTTGTTGGGATTTATGGATTAAGCGGCTGTTTTAGGTGGATTAAATGGATAGAATTAGCTGAGTTATGATGTATAATAATTGTTGATATTGTTGTTGATGTTGTTGATAAGTTGTTGTTCTTGAATTTGGGAGAATAAAGTGTATAAAGATATTGTATACAAAGCGTATACCGGGCTGTTTTGTGACAATATTTTGGGGCTGTTTTATGTAATTTTCGTGGCTATTTTGTGACTATATTTTGGAGCTGTTTGGTATAATATTTGTGGCTATTTTGCGATGATATTTTGGGGACTGTTTTATGGTCGTTATGGACTGTTTTGTGGGCTGAAATATCGGGGGATAGGCTGTAGTTGTTGCTATTATATTATGGATATACGGAAATAAAGAAGTGTATAAAGCATTGGCATCCGAATATATATTGGGCTGTTTTGGGAGTAATTTAAGAATGGATTTAATTCTACTTTGATATGTAATTGTTGGTATTGTTGTTGTTGATATTTTTATTGATGTTTGGCTAAGTTGGAATTTTGAGGATTGTTAAGTTTACAGGGAAAATGCTGCCCGAATTTTGTTAAGTTTCATTCGTACTTGGATTGGTTAGTAAGTGATATGGATAATCTAACTGTGGCCTATGTTATCTTAATTTTATCAATCAGAATCCAACCTTGATGAGTTCGAGGGTGGATGTAATTCAGCTCGAACGAAGTGAGAGGACTCCTGCAAGCTCAAGAAGTAGACGTTGGACATTAGATAGAGTTTAAGGTATGTGAGGCTAGTCCTTTCTTTCTATGGCATGAATCTTAAAGCATGACTTTTCCTTCCTCTTCATGAATTTCCTACATTCCGGAAAATTAATAGTCCTGTTCATGGATAACCACATGAGACACAGTATGAGTTCAATAATGATGATGAAGAGCTTAGTATAACGATTCTAGAATTTATGATATGATGTTCCTATTCCGTTAATGGTGTCATTTATTGTGACCACTCACCTTATATACAATTTCCTTCAAGGTGAGGCAGAATACTTAAAAATGTTCCATAATGGATTCGGGGGTTCGCTACCTCAGGTCACCCCGATAAAGTATAGATATCATTGAGTTATTATACATATATTATGATGATCATGTTATGATTATGTTACACCGCGCCTAGTTGGCCGGGCAGTCACCGCGAAGGCGGGCAGCTTATACACCATGGCCAGACTGCATGGGTAGACACCACTAGTGGGCGGCATGAGATGATACCCCGGACGCGAGAGGCCTGAACGCGGGCTAATGTTATTGATTATCACACCGTACCTATATGGTCGGACAGTTTATATACATATGTGTTATGCATACATGAGATGATGAGTATGGAAGTAAGTCAGCATGCAGTATGCCTCTATAATTCACAGTTAGTTACAGATTATACCTTATTTTATTGATGCCTCCCTATTTCATTTATGTATTATTATTGATTATGCCTCTCATACTTAGTAAAATATTCGTACTGACGTCCGTTTTCTTGGACGTTGTGTTCATGCCCACAGGTAAACAGGGAGACAATCTTGATCCAGGTGCATAGGAGTTAGCGGCTGATTTGAGAGCACTCCATTGTTCGGAGGTGCTTATGGTTATTCTGTTGTGTATATCTATGTATATTTTGGGCATGACAGATTCTTGTTCCGCCTATATGTATAGAACTTCAGTAGAGGCTCGTAGGTACGTAGCGTGCATAGCATGGTCTCACAGTTTTTACGTATATGCATACTACTATTTTGATAGCCTAAGGGCTTATGTTTATAAAAGTACGATTTCTAGCATGAATTGTGTATGAATTTGATAAAGAAACGTATAATGGGTATAGTGAGCAGTATAATGAGCGGTGCTCGGTGGTTAGCCCCGGGTACTCGTTGCAGCCCTAGTCGGGTCGTGACATCCACGCCCCTGCTGGGCCTGATTGTGACGTGGAACTACTGAATTTATGGACTGCGTCACATTACCTCCGTTACCCTATTTGGCTGATGGACAGTCTTTCTGAAAATGGCTTCTTTGGCCACAACCATAACTTATATCCATGCCCATGCGACACTCACCTGAGTGTCTCCTATTACACTTGCCGCATATTGGATTGGTATAAGTCGACTGACCCACACTTGCCTGAGAATAAGAACTTGATGGCCTGAAATTCTGCTTCTTGTCATTACGGAACTTAGGTAGTGGGGCACTTGCTGTGAACGGAGCAGGTCATGCTGACCTATTCTTAAAGAATTTTCTGTTACCATTCCCGCTGAACTGTCCGGTAGACTTGACTCTCTTATTGAACTCCTTGTCTTTCTCTTTCTGCAAGGCTTCCTACTCCTTTATCCTTGTCTCATTGCCCTGTACGAAAGCAACTATCTTGGAGATAGTCATTCCCCCATTCTTTGCAACAATGTTGGCTCCATCATACAAATGGGAATCGAGACCTCTAACGAATCTTCTCACTCTTGCCCTCATATCGGGTAACATATGTGGAGCATGCTTAGCCAGACTAACAAACTCCAAATAGTAATCTTGAACTGACCTGCCATTTTGTTTGAGCTTTAGGAATGCACTAGCAAATTCAACCCATGTAGCATCAGGCGCATTCTTACCTCGAGACAATTCCCAAGATTCATACCACGTGTTAGCAATGCTCTGCAGCTGATGAGCTCAAAAAGTAGCTGCTTTGATTTCTGTAACTGTCATAATCCTGAAGATCTTTTGGAAAGAATCAATGTAGTCCTGAGGGTCCTCATCTTTCTTTGTCCCCGTAAAGACTGGGGGATTCATCCTGAGAAAGTCCTTAGTCTTAGAAGACTCTCCATTACCTCCTGAACTTGACCCAGATTCCTGACGTTGGGCCTGAGCTGCTACCAGCTGTGTGAGCATGTTGATAGCACTCCTAACATCCCCATCTGAAGCACTAGGAGGTGTAACGGTAGGGTCGGTTGGAGTTGTGGCCTGAGTCAGAACGGTCTCTTCGTGAGCTGCTTCTACTGTAACCCTTTGGCTGGTGGCTGTGTTCCTCTTCTTGTACTTTCTTTTGTAAGGCATTTTCTGAAAACATGTACACGCACGAATTAGGAAGCCATCCTAAAAAATACTGCTCTAACTGCACGATCTAGAATATGAAAGAAGTGAGACAATCCTGAATGTCTTGGTGGTCAACTATTTATACGTATGGGGCCCTCACACATATAAAAGTAACCCCACTGGACACGGTTTCATAGAATCCCTAAAGACACTTGAACCTAGGCTCTGATACCAATCTTTGTCACCCCCCGAACCATGGCCTGGGCGTAACACGACACTCGGTGCCTGACTGCATGTGACCGAGCGAACCACATGGCTTGCTGAATCATCATGAGGCATACATGAGCAGAAATATATTATGAAACATGATGGGCTTTAAGAAAACATATGAAGTCATGATAATTATAAAATACTTGTTTAAAAACAAGAGCGCGAATAATACCATAACTGAGCCAAAATGGCTAACCAATTCTGAAAGTCTGACATAACTCAACTGACTTGTCTAGTCTATGAAACCTCTATCATGAGTCTATCTGGAAAACATACTTGCTGGGACAAGGCCCCCAGCATACCTTAAATGCATAACTAACCATAAAACAAAAGTTGACCAAACCTCGAATGAGATGGGGCTCACCAATAAGCTAATACGAATGCTGTCCTACTGTGCAGATGTGTCGTCCTGTATATCAGTACCTGCATCATGAAATGCAGGCCCCCGGGCAATAAAAAAGGGATGTCAGCACATTGAATGTACTGGTATGTAAACACATGAGAGAAATAGCAGGCACATGATACATAAACATGAAATTGAAACTGAAACAGAATACTGAAACTGAACATAAACATGAGTACTGTAAGCATGAAATAATCTGTATTACCGACATGATCCACCACGGGGAGAAACGTGGAGTCTGATCTCTGCCCGATCAACTAAGCTATCTCGTACCTTATCGGGGCACGAGACATGAATGGATCCAAAATCCCTCAATGGGGAAAACATTAAGGAATCGTCCTAAGATCCTTATCCTACGTTGGCATACGTAGTTTCAGGCTATCTGAGCCTTCTCGGTATTAATACAACTCCCGAACATGAAAATAACTGAAGTCATGATTTCTGATTCTTGGCATGAACATGGGTACATAAAGACATGACAATAAATACATATATACGAGCTTTTCACGGAAATAAGCAAAATATCTCAGACCCTGTGTTATAGAACCCATGGGATGCAAATTATGGGTTTTCATAGATTACGGACTGGGTCTCAATTACCAAACAGTAAATTAAGACTAATCAAATGGAATTGTAACTGACCATATAATATACATCATGGTTCAAGTGTCTAAGGTTTAGCATAAATATACCTAGAATCCTAAATTTAGTGTGTAATCATGGAATACTGAAATATGGGGAAGAACAAGGATGTTCCCACACGTGGATAGCACCTACATACCTTAATTGTTCCAAAACTTGAATTAAAGACTTGAATTTTTTAGAAGATTTCCTAAATCTTGATTCTTGAACTTTGAGATGGGTTTTCTTGAAAAACCCTAGATTAGGAAGAATGATTTCTTGTTTAGATTACAAGGATATGTATTAGAATTGAGTTGGAATAATTAGAGTGGACTTACCTTGGTGTTCTTTATGATGGAGGAGAGTAGGAGGTCGTTCTAGGGTTTGAAGGAATGAAAAATAATGAGTTGAACTGATATGGACGAATATATACTGTCCTGTGAAATTGCAGTTTACGCCCTGAACAGTGCTGGCCGTATTTTGAAATACGGGCCGTATTTTGAAATACGGGCCGTAAATTGAAATACGGGTCGTATTTTGAAATACGGACTGCACTGCATCTCTTCGGTAAAATGGCCATAACCCTTTGCACAGATGTCCGTTTGACCCCCATAATATACCGTTGGAAAGGTATTTCAATTCTCTACAACTTCCATTAGGAAGTTTTCCCAAATTCCAAATACATTTTGAAATACAAGCCGTAAATCAAAATACGGTACATATTTAACCATGTGACATCAAAATGTCAAATTCCAGAATGTTCAGAAATTCTTGGTTTCAGTTTACGATCACTGTTCATGGGCGTAAACCACCATCTTACAACTGAACAGAGAAATTCTAACTCTCACATTCTTTATCTGACTTTTTAAGCCTAGGATCATGATCAAAGTTTAAGTTAAAGGTACGGGGTGTTACACCCAGGGCTACCACCAGGCCAAATTATGCCTGAAATGTCCTTTTTCGAATTTTATATATATCTAACACCGAAAAACTTTTCCCACTTCTTTCAAAACCGTCTTTTTGGAGAGAAAACACTCTAGGGTTTCCACAAAGCATACAAGGTGAGTTCTTACTCAAACCCCATTGATTATTACATCAATCTAACGATGATTAACACTAGAATCTTAATCTATTCCCTAGATTATCGATTGAATCTTCGTCTTGGAGAAAGGAACCCTAGAATTTGAATTCAAGAGGATTGAACTTCAAAGGGTAATACTTCTACTCTCTACTCACTTATAGTTGTGAATTGATGAGTTCTTGGGAGAATCGTAAATGGGTTTGATAAAGAGTATCATATGAGCTATGCTAGGGTTTTGGATTATTAATCGAATTGAGATTGTAGAATCACCTAGAAGTAATAGAATGAGAATTGGATGAAGAAACACCATTAATGGAGATTGTGGAGCTTTATGCCCACCAAGTGTTTGATAAAATGCTTAGATGACCAAAGCATGGATATTATTGCTAATGTAGAATCCCTTTGACTTGTATTGGTATAGATCAAAGTTGAAAGGGTTGACGAACGTTATATTACGCTCAAAGGCTGGAATTAAGGTATGTGAGGCTAACTATCTACGTTAGGGAATATTCATGATTCTCCCTACGCCTCATTGTTCGAACTTGTCAGTAATTTGACTCAGAATATAGTTTAGCCCTAGTTTCATGATATGATATAGAACTGTTATCTTCTAGGGTTGCAGTTACAGAATTCGTTCATAGTTGTCACTTTGAACATCATGAACTCAACACGTAATCTTTATAGACTTATGCATTATTATCACACGAGTCTCAGTCAGTGTGTAACCAGTTATTTGCATGAGTCCCATAATCAGAAACAGTTATCATGCTATCAGCTATAGCCAGTCTCAGTCTTATAAATTGTTAATGTTGAACACATGTATCTGTATTTTTGGGCCCTAGGCCACAATTTATGCATTCGTATTGCTTGGTCCTGAGGCCACAATTTTTGTGCACATTATTTAGGCCTTAGGCCACAGTTATATTTGCACTTTTACAGGTGGTTCTTCATCCAGAACAGGGAGTACTTCATCTTCTTGTTTTCCTGTTTAGTTCAGTTTCATTTTCAGTTCCAGTATTTTATTGCTTCAGTTGCTTTACATACCAGTACAATTCAAATGTGCTGATGTCCCTTTTTATTGCTTAGGGGCCTGCATGTCGCAATGCACGTAACGACATACAGGTTGACGATCCAGCTATTTAGGAGTGTTCGTATCAGCTACTGTGGTGAGCCCAGTTTTCTTCGGGGCGATATCAGTCATGCAGTTCTTAAAACTTTCTAGACAGTTACCTTTCAGTATTCATTAGAGGCTTCATAGACATAGTACATACAGTCAGATATTTGTTATGTTAGCCTTGTAGATAGTTATACTCAGTCGTTCAGTTTTTTTGGTTTAGCCATGTTGGCTACTTTCAGATATGTTCAGATTGTCTAAGTATTTTTCGCATTATGATATTTCTATTAGACTTTTAGTTAATTAGCATGTGTTAGTTTTATTTTATAAATTAGTTATGTTTTGGTATCACATGTTGGTTCAACCAGCCAGTTAGTTCGCTCGGTCACATGCAGCGGGTGCCGTGTTACGTCCAGGCCAAGGTTCGGGGCGTGACAGTTTGGGTGCCAAGCCTGATTGTTAGTAGTCAGCTTGTCAAGTATGTTGGTCACTCGTCGATAAGATTTGTTCATGAAACAACCATCAGCTGCATTGTTAGCAACTGATTGCGCCACTGGATCTAGCCCTCGATAAAATACGACCTGTATTTGAGATTACGGTCTGTATATTGGGTTTACGGCCAACTTTTGCACTTCTGTTTTCATTCAAAATTGTTCCATTAACTGAAAAACACTAAAAACACATTAAATTGTCGCTGACTTGCTTAAAAAAAAAAGTAAAACTTCTCGTATAAAGGCCTTGGATGTGCCATAATTTCCCGGCACATCACAATCCTCCCATCATCACTATCTTTTGAAAATGATGGTTGTGTCACGATCCAAATATAAAACTTAGACTGTAATCGGCATCCAACAAGCTACTAAATACGCTAGGCATACCATGTTGTACTCTGAATTGCTAAAAAACAGATGCTAAATATTAAGTGTAAAAAAGTTCTCGTAATAAATGTCTGAAATGAATACAATGTCAACTAAGAACCCTTCAACCCCAATTATCTCTAAGTCATTGAGAACTAAGAGTAAGATACAACAAACAACTCATTTGTTATGTGCTTCTATCAAGATTCACCATTCTCTGCTCCATGAGAGTGGAATTTATTCACCACAAATACCATACTTCCTCTGTAGTTCTCGGTGAGAGAAAATGTTCTCCTTTTATCTTTCCATGCGTCCAGGTCAACCACACATGTTCCTATGTACTCTCACTTAAGCCTTTTCAATCAGATTAGCAGTTGTTTTTAGGAATCGAAACATTCTTGGGTCCCTTTTGTCTAGAAGGAATAAGTTGAATATATTTTGGTCAATCTTGGTAAATCTGTACTTCTTGGTGAAGAACCAAGTTCCTTTGATTTTCCTTTCTCAAGCTACTGCATATTCTTTTGGATTACTCTGATCCTAGTTATACATGTATCTTCAAGATGTTAAGTTCTTTCTTAGTGGGTTCATGCACAATTTTATGAGGTCGAGACATGCAAGCTCTTGAAGTTGTATGGAATTTTGATCTTTTTGTACTCCAATCTATGTCTACTACTGTTATGGTTTTCATGCAATGCGATCACACTGTTTATCAAGATATGTTTCAGTGTAGTCGCCTTTTCTCTTTCTGTTTAATTCCTTTTATAGTTATTTGTTTTTTCATGCTCAAAATGCAACTCTTACTTGACGGTTCTTAGCATACTCTTTTGTTCCTCTTGAGCATGATTTTTACCTTTTGTGGATATAGCTACAATTTTGTTCTTCTCAAGTTCTAATATATGTTTCTTTTCTCGTCACACAATGTGAGGGCCTGGTTCTGGGAGCATCAATCATCCTAACCAAGCTTTTACTTTCTCCTTAATTTTTATGATCTAATTCAAGGGAAGTATATGCTTTCATCATCTTTCCTTTCACATCATGGAGACTTCATAGGCTTTAATGATAACATGTGTCACCATTTCCAATTTCTTTCTAGAGTAATTTTGACAATCATTCTTGATTTTGAAAAGGTTTAGCTCATTGCTATAATCTGCAGACTCTTGAAATTTAGTTGTCCATCAATGCCAATATATCTTCTGAGTCATATTCTTGTTTTGGTACTAAGGAATGATTCTTTTCTTCTGCTTCATCATCACTTGAGGAGTTTCTCATGGCAACTAATGTAGTCCTCACAACTTGACCTGTTTGCCCACTTGTCATCCTATTTCTAGGGACTTGTTCCCTTCTCCTTCTGTCAGGATCATTCATTCTCCAATCATTTTTTTTTGCCATTCTCTGATGAAATTGTTTAGGACTTCCATATCATGTCCTTTTGGTCTTGAGGTGCCACCTCTATTTAGGAACCCTCCTTTCCTGATTATTCTTTAAAATCTTCTAGTGAGTAATGTCGTGTGTTTTTCACCAACATCTTAGTTTTTCCTAGTTGTGAGGACCAAGCTCACATCTTTGCTTGGGGGAGTATTCTTTTGATTTTAGAGCTTCCTCGTCATATATGTCTTCAAATTTCCCATGAGCTCATCCATGGTCATTTTCTCTAGATTTTTAGCCTTCATGATTGCATTCACCTTGCTTTACCAAGAGTCAGGCAATATATCAAGAAATTTTTCAATCCTTCTGCTCAAAGGAATAACCTATCTAAGTGAGTTCATTTCATTGGTGATGTCAGGGATTCTCGTTCATTCATCTTGAATAGCTCATACTACCTATTTAACAAGGCAACTTATGACTTCTTTACCTGACTTGTTTTGTCATGTGTGGTCTGCTAGGTGTCCCAGATATTTCCTTGGAAATTTTACAAGAGGAGATTTTTCTATATTCAACAGGTCCAATGCCACAAATAATCACTTTTTTGCTTTGACATTTTTTTGTACTATCTTGATATCTTCATCATCATATTTCTCTCTCTCTCCTTGTGAACATATTTCTTGCCTTTGTCATTAGTGGTTATGGATATTTTTAATCTTCTTAAATAATATCCCAGAGCTTTAGATCCGCTACCAGTCATAATATTTGCCATTGAAGCATGATAGTTTTGTTGTTGATTGTCCTTTTTGAACTCTTGGAGGTGCAACCATCTCTAGAATTTCAAGGTGTTAACCCTTAGAAAGAACCTGCTCTGATACTAATTGTTTTTTTTTGCCAACTATGAACAGAGAAAACCAGGTTCTTTAAAAAAAATTACGTGAAAAATTCCTTGCTCAAGGGAGAAAAAACCGCAACCTCCTTCAATAGAATTTCTCCAAACTCTTCACCAAAACTCGAGTAACTTTTGAAGTTATAAATTGTTGTACACCTAAGGAACTAATACGTACAATCCCTATCCCCATTTCAATAATATGCCTCGATTGTAGCCTAACATCTTTAAAGACTCTACCTGTAACGACCCGCTTAGTCATTATAGTCTTTTCGACGCTCTTTGACGTTTTTCCGAGCTTGTTAGCTCACATTTGACCCGAGGGGGCCGCTGACATGGTTTTCGAGATGTTCGGGGTTGATTTGGGTGAATTTAGGAGAAATTTAGCTTTAAGCGAAAAGTTTTGACTTAAAGTTGATTTTTGGATAAACGGACCTTGCTCTGAGATTCATCGATTTCGAGAGGTCCGGATGGTCATTTAAAACTTGTGTGCATGGTTGGCATGGTTCCCGAGGCACTCGGGTGCATTTTGGGACTTGGGTTGGAAAGTTAGTTTAGAGGTTTCGGGGGTTAACTCGATCAACGGGGCCCCCAATGAAAATTTTGAGATCACGAACGAGTTCGTAGCTTTTTTTTATGGGAGGTAGCACATATGGCATGTGAGAAGATATTTCCGAGTGTCAGTCGGGATTTCGGGTGGACTCTATGAAAGTTGGGGAATTTTCTGGTGTACCTACTGGTGCTCGCCTCGGTGGCACCAGCACTACTAAAGCAGTACCGCCGAAGCGGTAGATGGACCACCAAAGCGGTCTGGGCATTTCATGAGAGAGCCGAAGCGGTACCCTAGTGCGCCGAAGCACTGCAGCTGAAGCGGTCTGAATGACCGCGGAAGCGGTGAACGGGCAGTGACTGGGATCTTTTCTAGGGTTTTCATAGGGAAAACTCTTGGAGGTAAACTCATCAATAATCTCTACCAAATTTTGATTCATTATCCCACCTAGTTATCATTAATCCATGCTAGAATCTTCCTAAAGTTATGAGAAATAAGTTGGTTGTTATACCCCGTATATTTATACGTTGAAATATTCGCAAACAAATCGACTCAAGTTAAAGGGGAAATTATTTTCGGACATGAAATAAGAGCTTTTAATTTTCAACTTTGGTTATCACAAAAATTGTTTATAAATTTTATTTGGGGTAAAAATATTATTGGAGATTAGGAAATAATTAATTATGATTAAATTATTAAGTAGGGATTAGTGATTAATTAATTTAATTAAGGCATTAGTGGGCCCCGCCCGATAAAAAACAACAACAATGGGCTGCCACGTGGCACCAAGTAGGCTGCCACGTGGCATCAAATGGGCAAGCTTAGTGGCACTAAGGTGTCACAAAATAGAGGACCATATATAATTGTTGATTTGTGAATCAACAAACCATTCATGCCTTTTTTTTCAATTGAAACTTAGGAAACAACAAAAAAAATTGTTGACAACTTCCATGGATGGAGGAAAAATTATTCTTGTTGCATGTTGTGATCAAGATTCAAGTGAATTGCAAGTTCAAGGAAGTGATGGCAACATTGGATATTAAGTTGAAGGAGAAGAAATTGAGAAATTGGAGCAATTAAAAGTAGAAATTCCTCCGAAAAAATTAAGGTAAGATTTTCTTGTTCTATGGTGTAATTGTGTTAATAGTAGGGTTGTTCACGGTTTTGGTTAAAACCAAAACCAAACCGAAAATTTAACCAAACCGAATAAAAAAACCGAAATTTGGTTTGGTTTGGTTTGATTTGGTTATAAATTTTAAAAACCGATAATATTTGGTTTGGTTATGGTTATATTAAAAAATAACCGAATAAATAACCGAACCAAACCGATAAATTATATACATAAATTTTATAATTATTTATATGTATAATATTAGTTTTTCATAAATAATTATAAATATTTTATACCTTTTAATTATTAATTTGATTTTTGGTCTACTTATTTCACATGATTGTTTAAGACCCATGTTTTTAAGAATATGTCCAAGCCCATATCTTTAAGTCTTTTAACTCTTTAAGTGTTAAGTGTAAACCTACTAACAGAAGCTCACGTTAGAGTCTAATGTCTTTAACTTAAATTTTTAGCCTTTCTTTGTCAGCCATTTGATTTTAGGTTGTTTCTTCTTTTTTTCCCGAATTTATACCTTTCTTTTTTCTTGTCTGAATGGGTCCTAAACTTCTAATATTTTTCATATGAAAAGGACAGAGGTTGTAGATTTGGAGGTTCCTATAGAAAATACTTCAGTAACATCGGCATTTGCTGCAACTCAAGCACATGGTAATGCCCTAATACTTCTTCCGTGGGTAATCCTCCTAAAAGGCAGAAAAGAACAACTCTTTGTAGTCGAGACCCTAGCCCTGGGGATAATGATAGAAAAACATCTCAAGTTTGGGATCATTACACAAAGTGTTTTTAATAAAATGGGAGAATTGAGGACAAAATGCAAGTATTGCCCCAAAGTTTGGGATCATTACACAAAGTTTTTTTATTTCATATATTTTCATTTTAATTTTAGGTAGTCTTTATGTTTAATTAATATGTATGTTTGTAACAACAACTAAAAGCTCCTATACTCTACTTTATTTCCAGGTATGTGTATTAAGATGACAAAAACGGTGCAACCACTACTTAGTTAGTTTTTAGCTCTATATGTAATAGTTTAGCAACTTTGGATAACTTGAGTATGACACTATCACTAATAGTGAAAATATTTCTATGATGTATGTTCCATCTTAAACGATAAATAAAAGTTATCGTTTGAACAAAAAAAAAAAGACATGTCTTTTTCAACTTTTTAGTGTTTTACTGATAAGTCTCATGATTGCTAGTCATAAATCAAAAAATCTAACCAAACCGAACCAAACCGACAATAACCAAACCGATGGTTATTATTTTATTTGGTTTGGTTATGGTTTTAGACATTTAAAAACCGACTAAATTGGTTTGGTTATGGTTCTAATCAATAACCGACCCAAACCGAACCATGAACACCCCTAGTTAATAGTATTGTAATGGAATTATTAAAATTTGATTGGACGAAATTGGAAGAAGAAAATTGCATGAAATCGTTGTTATGTGAAATTGTGGGTTGAAAAGGGTTAAGAAGGATTGTTGGGCTGTTAGAATTGTTATGGGCTGAATTGTAAGAATTTTATATGTATATCGTTGTGGTTGGTATTTCTGTGTTAACAGGAGAATAATTGAAATTCGGGTTAGGCGAATATATAGGGGAAATGCTGCCCGATTTTCGTCAAGTCCTTAATAATGAAAAACCCTTAACGAGAAAGTATAAGTTAAAGAATAAGTTCTATAAAGTGATGGGCTACGGTTTACGAACTAGAAAGTATGGTTACTGACGATAACGTTACCTTTATTTTAAATAGGCTAAAAGAGCGACAAAGCGAACGGTTTTGCGATTAGTCGTCAACATGTATGTAAAGTTGTCCCTTCTTTCTTTTGGCATGTATTAGATTTAAGTGATGAATGATATGAGCTTTGGGGTTATCCTATTCATAAGTCTTGAGTGTGTTTCATGATTCTTATTCACTTCTTGATGTTAGAACTCTTAAGTGATTGAGCTCCCCTCTTCAGTTTCCTATACGATGGATCATAGTCGATATATATAAGCTCCTATTCTGTTCCGAAGGGAACACCCATAAGGTGCAAGTTGAGTTGTGTATATGATTTTACTAATGATTTCGAGGAAATTAGTTTTATACTAAAGGAAACATAAGGTTTGATTTTCAAAACCACTCCGAAGGGGGTGCGAGATTTTACTATTTCATTTCATTTACGATTTATGTTTACTTTCCATAGCATCATCTCTTTGTATGGGTATTTGTGTATTAAGTTGTGTTGACATGGTTGTGATATTAAGCCAGAAGCGGCTGCCCGAAGGGGCCATCATTATTAAGCCGGAAGCGGCTGCCCGAAGAGGCCATCATTATTAAGCCGGAAGCGGCTGCCCGAAGGGGCCATCATTATTATGCCGTAAGCGGCCGTCCGAAGGGACTATTGTGTTATTATGCCGGAAGCAGCCGTCCGAAGGGACTATTGTGGTATTAGCCGGAAGCGGCCGTCCGAAGGGACTATTGTGTTATTATGCCGAAAGCGGCCGTCCGAAGAGACTATTGTGTTATTAGATGGAAGCGGCTTCGAGCAGGATATTCTATATTTATATTGTGTATGCTAGAATTTGTGTAAGGGACCACATGACATGGTTCAAATGCTGTTCCAGGTTACTCCCAGGTTGCTTTCTAAACTTGCTTACTATTGCACTTTTCCTTGCCTTATGATTCAGTACTGCTTTACATATTCAGTACACATTCCGTACTGACCCCCTTTCTTCGGGGGAGGGGGGGGGGGGGGGGGCTGCGTTTCATGCCCACAGGTACAGATAGTCGGTTTGGTGAACCTTCAGCATAAGACTCCTACTCAGCTGTTTTGAAGAGCTCCGTTGTTCCGGAGTCTAGACTTTTGGTACAGGTCTTATGATATATATATATATATATATATATATATATATATATATATATATATATATATATATATATATATATATATATATATGTATATGTATATGTTATCCAGGGGTACGACGGGGCCCTGTCCCGTCATATTTCGCTATTCATACTCTTAGAGGTCTGTGGACATATGTGTGGGTTGTGTATAAGTTTTGTTCAGTTGTGTCTATACGATGTGCTGTGGTATGATGTTCGTCTATAGTAGCAGCCTTGTTGTCTTGCATATTATTTCATGATATGACTAGTTGTGACTCCTCAGGAGGCGGTTGATCTGGAAATATATATAGGATGATGTTACGAACTTTAAAGTTCCTTTATAAGTTTCCGCATTGTCGTAGTTTCAGTTTGACATTATATGTAACAGGTTGGTATACGGGTGCCCAGTTCGGGCACTAGTCATGACCCATGGGGTTGGGCCGTGACAAAAAGTGGTATCAGAGCAGTTCGTCCTCGGAGTGTCTACAGACCGTGTCTAGTAGAGTCTTGTTTATCGGTGTGTTGTGCACCACATCTATAAACAGGAAGCTACATGACATTTAGGATGTTACCTTTCTTTCATATCTAAGATCGTGCGATAGAGCCCAGCCATAGGAAATGAAATTCCTTATACTAACCTTTGATTTTAGTTGAAGAACGACATTGACGGAAGGAAGCGACTGACGATATTGGAAGCTACAAAGTATACAGGTAAGTAACGGTGAGAAAGAGGCATGTTGGGTAAGGTAAGAATATTTAATTATGATTGAAATGTAAAGTTGAAGAATGAAAGAGAAGGTAGATAGGAGGGTATAACAGGACAGATCGTTAAAGGATCAAGTACGTCTCGAAGTGCGATATGTGAGGTAAGTTCCGACACCTTTATACCTTTTACTTGAAATTGGGAACCTTGTGTGGCTGTGATAGATATGATATACACGTATATATGTTGGCCCTGTGAGGCATAGTTGGTATTTCCTGCGTGCAGGTTTTGGGATAGTAAGAAGTACAAAGGAAACTCTACCTAAATTTTCCCAGAAATAGAAAAAGAAGAGGATGAGATATAAGTTCATAATATGTCTTGAAAGTCGATACCGATAGGGGAAGATTTATTATGTCGGACTAAAGCTTTAAGAGATACCCTCCATGACATCCATAAGAGGCACCATTCTTATTTGGAAAATTGTATTTCGAAAAAGCATATATGAGCAGCAAGGTTTGGAATTCATTTAGACGGACCAGAATACCTTCCAATCACATATTGCCTTAGAGAAAGCTCGTGTTGAAGAGTAAAAACGTCCACGATTAGGTTTCATCTTTATTGGAAGAGTACAAAGCATACAACAAGTAGTTTATGAACTAAATGGTTCGCTCATGACCCAAAAAAAAATCTGAGGGTAAACTATGTGAATTAGGCAATAGAAGTCTCGTGGTGCTTGCCGGACTCTAGTTATTCTCATGTGATTTCAGAGGGTGCTTCATGGTGACGTAACCTTGAAGTGGGAGTGTTCTTGTGTTCTCGAAGTAGCATTTCATCATGTCCTTGAGTTTATTAGTTTTTAATCAACTAATTGGAAATAGAATTTGTGGAAGGAAAACTCAAACTTGTGAGCTGTCATGGATCATGTGTTCCATGTGTTATTGATGAAATGCTAGGATAAATTAGAAAAAGCTTATGACACTGAGGGATGATGTAGGAAGAGGTGACAAATCTTAACAAAACATTTTATTGAGATATCGAGTGAACCGATAAGTAGGGATAAATTACGATGAGTTTACAGTTAAAAGGAGTAGTAGTATGATTGAGATAAAAGTACAGAGGAAGAAGAGTTATGACAAATTATGAAGGTATTGATAAGACAGTTTGTGAGATATTAAGGATAAGATTGATCGGAAAGGGTGAAGGGTTAAGTACGCCTAGTCCACAGAGTGTAATTGAAACATAGTAAGAATCGTGAATGAAGTTAAGAAGTGTTACGTTATAGGATGGATTACGAACACGATGTAATGTGAATACCATAGGGATTGTTATAGAAATGAGTAAAGCCTAGCAAGGAAGTAACTAAAGAATATGATGTGATTAGTGTGAAACGGAAAAAGCAAAGGTAGAACCGATAAGAAAGTCTTACAAAGGTCCTATAGGGAAAGTTCAGAATAAAAGTCAAGTGATAACGAAAATGAAAGCGAGCACAGGTAGAGAAGAAGTTAATTGAAAGAAGAAGATAGGAAGAAAGAGAGTGGGATTACAGGAATGACTACGTAGAGACCTGGAATGTGTTATAATGAATTATAGCGAATCGACCAATGGAAAGTGTATATGAAGACCATAATTAAATAAGAGAACACTTGAGAAAGTACTGGGGGTTCAGGACCAGTTTAACATTCGAGGAAGAATGTTATAAAGGGGGGAAGGATGTTATACCCCATATATGTATACGTTTAAATATTCGCAAACAAATCGACTCAAGTTAAAGGCGGAATTATTTTCGGACATGAAATAAGAGCTTTTAATTTTCAACTTTGGTTATCACAAAAATTGTTCATAAATTTTATTTGGGGTAAAAATATTATTGGAGATTAGGAAATAATTAATTATGATTAAATTATTAAGTAGGGATTAGTGATTAATTAATTTAATTAAGGAACTAGTGGGCCCCACCCAGAAAAAAAAACAACAACAACAATGGGCTGCCACGTGGCATCAAATGGGCAAGCTTAGTGGCACTAAGGTGTCACAAAACAGAGGACCGTATATAATTGTTGATATGTGAATCAACAAAACATTCATGCCTTTTTTCAATTGAAACTTAGGAAAGAACAAAAAAAATTGTTGACAACTTCCATGGCTGCTTGGCCAGCCATGGATGGAGGAAAAAATATTCTTATTGCATGTTGTGATCAAGATTCAAGTGAATTGCAAGTTCAAGGAGGTGATGGCAACATTGGATATTAAGTTGAAGGAGAAGAAATTGCGAAATTGGAGCAATTAAGAGTAGAAATTCCTCCGAGAAGATTAAGGTATGATTTTCTTGTTCTATGGTGTAATTGTGTTAATAGTATTGTAATGGAACTATTAAAATTGGATTGGACGAAATTGGAAGAAGAAAATTGCATGAAATCGTTGTTATGTGAAATTGTGGGTTGAAAGGGTTAAGAAGGATTGTTGGGCTGTTAGAATTGTTATGGGATGAATTGTAAGAATTTTATATGTATATCGTTGTGGTTGGTACTTCTGTGTTAACAGGAGAATAATTGAAAATTCGGGTTAGGCGAATATATAGGGGAAATGCTGCCCGATTTTCGTTAAGTCCTTAATAATGAAAAACCCTTAACGAGAAAGTATAAGTTAAAGAATAAGTTCTATAAAGTGATGGGCTACGGTTTAAGAACTAGAAAGTATGGTTACTGACGATAACGTTACCTTTATGTTAAATAGGCTGAAAGAGCGACAAAGCGAACGGTTTTGCGATTAGTCGTCAACATGTATGTAAAGCTGTCCCTTCTTTCTTTTGGCATGTATTAGATTTAAGTGATGAATGATATGAGCTTTGGGGTTATCCTATTCATAAGTCTTGAGTGTGTTTCATGATTATTATTCACTTCTTGATATTAGAACTCTTAAGTGATTGAGCTCCCCTCTTCAGTTTCCTATACGATGGATAATAGTCGATATATATAAGCTCCTATTCTGTTCCGAAGGGAACACCCATAAGGTGTCAGTTGAGTTGTGTATATGGTTTTACTAATGATTTCGAGGAAATTAGTTTTATACTAAAGGAAACATAAAGTTTGATTTTCAAAACCACTCCGAAGGGGGTGCGAGATTTTGCTATTTCATTTCATTTACGATTTATGTTTACATTCCATAGCATCATCTCTTTGTATGGGTATTTGTGGATTAAGTTGTGTTGACATGGTTGTGATATTAAGCCGGAATCGGCTGCCCGAAGGGGCCATCATTATTAAGCCGGAAGCGGCTGCCCGAAGGGGCCATCATTATTAAGCCGGAAGCGGTTGCCCGAAGAGGCCATCATTATTAAGCCGGAAGTGGCTGCCCGAAGGGGCCATCATTATTATGCCGGAAGCGGCCGTCCGAAGGGACTATTGTGTTATTATGCCGGAAGCGGCCGTCCGAAGGGACTATTGTGTTATTATGCCGGAAGAGGCCGTCCGAAGGAACTATTTTGTTATTAGCCGGAAGCGGCTACGAGCAAGATATTCTATATTTATATTTATATTGTGTATGCTAGAATTTGTGTAAGGGACCATATGACATGGTTCAAATGCTGTTCCAAGTTACTCCCGGGTTGCTTTCTAAACTTGCTTACTATTGCACCCTTGTCTTATGATTCAGTACTGCTTTACATATTCAGTACACATTCCGTACTGACCCCCTTTCTTCGGGGGCGGGGGGGGGGGGGGGGGGGGGGCTGCGTTTCATGCTTGCAGGTACAGATAGTCGGTTTGGTGAACCTTCAGCATAGGACTCCTACTCAACTGTTTTGAAGAGCTCCGTTGTTCCGGAGTCTAGACTTTTGGTATAGTTCTTATGATATATATATATGTTATCCAGGGGTACGACGGGGCCCTGCCCGTCATATTTCGCTATTCGTACTCTTAGAGGTCTGTGGACATATGTGTGGGTTGTGTATAAGTTTTGTTCAACTGTGTTTATACGATGTGCTGTGGTATGATGTTCGTCTATAGTAGCAGCCTTGTCGGCTTGCGTATTATTTCATGATATGACTAGTTGTGACTCCTCAGGAGGCAGTTGATCTGGAAATATATATAGGACGATGTTACGAACTTTGGAGTTCCTTTATAAGTTTCTGCATTGTCGGAGTTTCAGTTTGACATTATATGTAACAGGTTGGTATACGGGTGCCCAGTTCGGGCACTATTCATGACCCACGGGGTTGGGCCGTGACATTGGTATTTGGTTATCTTCCTCTAATATACTTGTGAGTATAAAACCTTGTTTGATTAATGAATTTAAGATGGGTTAGCGTGGAATTGATGGGTAATGACTATAGTAACTAGAATCTTCCATTTCTAAGGCTTAATTTGTGAATTAAAGGATAGGGTTTATACCCAAATTTGGGGGTTTTCTGTATAATCCGAATTTTGAGTAATTGTTAGATAAATTAGTTGATTATTGATGGGAATTGAACATCTAGAACACTAATTCCATGATGAGAGCCTTAGATCATTATTTTTACTTTATTAGTAATGAACCCTAGTTTATGGGTTGGAAATTGGGATTTAATAAGAGTTAAGCTTATTAAATGCCTTCTTGTTTCTAATTCCGCATTCGATTATGGTAGACTTTGATTATCTTGAGGCTCAACGTAAAGGAAATGCGCAAGTTTGACTTGAAATTAATGCTGAGCCTGCCAGGTAGGTTACGATTTACCCCTGTGGTGAGACTTCGACTAGCGAAGTGTATATTTAGATGATATTGTCGGAGGTTTTATGTAAACCTTAGGGTATAAAGTTGAGTTGGATTTTGCCTTACGCTTTGATATTGCTTGTGACTTGTTTGATCGGGTTAGTGGCCAGTAGACTCCGTAGGACCCTGTTTGATACGTTATGTATAAATTGGTGGATTATTTGTGAATTGGGAGTAAATCGGAAGGATGAAATTACTTGATATTGATATTGGTACTTAGTGTATGCCTCGTTATTGGTATAGCCATTTTGGGACAGTTGGCTCTTATTGCCATGAAAATTAGAAATTCATTATGATTGCTATGTAGATCACTTGTTGATGATATTGGTGCGCTATGTGTGGCACCACTTGAACCTGGTATTATTCATTGTTTGTATTGCATAGTTCCATATTCATTTCATAACGCCTTATTATGCCTTGTGATTGGCACTATTGATGGAAATGAGAAGGGACATTGATGATTATGGAACATGGTAAGTCACCTCTGAGCTATGACTTCCCGGGTCCCCCATGGGTTGTGCTGCCGAGACGTGGAGGTATTTCGCTGTTGGAGTACAAGATTATAGGCATTGGATTCATGTCTCATATTGCATTACTTGATTATGCTTCGTGATTGCTTATGATTTGGATACTGTGTGGGCTATATTCTTGGATTGTATTTTGATATGCGATATGTGTTGATTTGTCCTAATAAGACTTGGTTTTCAGTATACTCGGATATTGCTTCACTTGGTGCTAGTTGTTACATGGCCAAACCTATCGACAAACACTTATGGTCGTCCACTTCTTTCACTTGAGCACCTAAAGTGGCCTTTGTTCCATTTAGACACTTCAGGTGGGCCATTCCTATTCCACTTAGATACTTTTTGCACCGTTATCGGAGCAAAACCAACACCAGTCGTCTCCTACGTGGATTAAGTGGCCAATTAAACTGTGTCAGCTCATTTAAATTGTGTCAGCTCAATTAAATTATGCCAACTCATTTTAATTGTAAATTCACTAATTTGTAAATTCGTGGAGTTTTGACCATTAAAAATTAGGGCTTTTGGGCTGGTTGGATGTGCAATGAAGTGGCGCCCTCTATAGTGTTGGTTTTGCTCTGATAACGGTGCAAAAAGTGTCTAAATGGAATAGGAATGACCCATCTGCAGTGTTTAAATGGAACAAGGGTCACTTTAGGTGCTCAAGTGAAAGAAGTGGACGACCACAGGTGTCTGTCGATGGGTTTGGCCTTGTTACATCAAGGCTTGATTATGTGAGTCGATTACTTGGAAGCATAATTTGTACTCTATGGTTTGCTTGTTTTCTCTTACCTTATGGTCTTTATATATGTCAACTAGTGTTAGTTGGCCTATGATACCTACCAATACTGTTGTTTGTATTGACCTCCACTTGCTGCATTCTTTTATGAATGCAGAATTCCAGGTGGGATTGACCTCTGTTTCTCGTGACTGATAGTCATTCCGAGAGTTGTTGTTTAGAGTTTACAGCGTGAGCACGAGGACATCTGCCGCCTTGAAGATTATTCTTTCATGTATGTCTTATTTGCTACTCCGAGACATATTCAGACTTTTGATGTATTATTGATAATTCCAGACTTATAGATTCTAGCTAGATGCTCTTGTATGGTTAGATTAGACTCTGGGATGCAGTGACAGACCTGAGAGACGATCTTAGACCCGTGGCTGGCCCTGTTATGACCGTGACTGATCAGGATTTAGTTGAGAGGTTCAAGAAGTTGGAGCCACCGAGGTTCTCAAGTACTTCTGGAGAGGACGCGTATGAGTTCATCTTGGGTATGCACGAGTTGTTACATAGGATTTGGATTGTTGAGTCCCATGGAGTTGACTATGTGTCCTACTAGTTTCATGGGGATACGAAAACTTGGTGGAGGTATTTTGTTGTTTGCAGACCTGAGGGTTCTCTTCCCCTAACTTGGATTCAGTTCTACCAGGCCTTCCTTGAGAAGTATGTGCCCTGAGCTTTGAGAGAGATGTGTAGGGATGCGTTTCTACATCTTCAGTAGAGGGGAATTTCTGTGGAAACCTATGTGACTCACTATCTGTATATGGCATGTTAGTTAACTCTTTTGATTTCTACGGAACCTGACAGGATTCGATGATTTGTTGGTGGGCTCAGTGGTTCTCTTCAGATTCCTTGCCTTCAGATGGAGGTTATGGGGGCTTTCTTCCAGTCCATCATTGAGCATACTTCTTTAGTTGAGGCCGCTAACGCCCGTGCATTTGAAGAAGTTAGTGAGAAGAGGCAGTGATAGATTGGGAGTTGTGGTGGTTCTAGCTCGAGGGGCGCCAGTCCATCTTTTAGGAAGTATCAGCCAGATTCTAGCTATCCCGTGCAGTCAGCTCTACCGGCTTCATCTAATGGGCCTTCCAGGCAGAGTGTTCCTGAGAGATCTCATCTCCGACTTGCTGGTAGTGTGGTTCTGTCTGGGTCTTCAGTTTATGTTTGCTAGCTTCAGCCTTCGAGGATTTGTTATGCATGTAGGGAGCCTAGCCACTTTGCTAGAGAGTGTATCGACCCAAGAAGGATTTTCAGTCTCCGAGGACTCCGGCACAGTCTGATGGCCATGGTGGCGTTTCATCTAAAGGCGGTTCTCAGTCAGGCTGCAGGGGTTCGCAGGCTGCTAGAAGTGGGTCCCAGTGTTCTCGAGGTGGATCTCAGGCAGGGTAGTCTAGTCAGGGCAGATTTTATGCATTTTCGGGTAGACCCGAGGTAAAGGCCTCAGATATAGTGATCTCAGGTACTATTTCTGTTTGACATAAGCTGCGTCTGTATTGTTTGATCCGAGTCTACCTATTCATATGTGTCTGCCTGCCATGCTATAGGTTGGGCCCTGTTGTGTGATTGGGGTTATCCACCCCATTGTGTTGTGACTTATCTTGTTATATTGTTGTTAGCTTGATGCCATGTGGAAATAGTAGATATTGGAGACTATTTGACATATCTTGATCATGACATTGTAGTATCTTACTTGTTGACGTTTCATACGAGGATAGTGTTCTGTTATGGCTTTTATTGTGATAGCCTTATGATGTATTTATGATGCACGGGTTCGGAATGAGTAATTGAGACTTGATACAATTGGGTTTAGATGCTAAACATATGTGATGATGTGTACTTGGATTCGGGCACTCGTCTTATTTCTATCCACATATCTGATGGCACCAGTCGAGTTGAGAGAGCTTAAGGAACAATTACAGGATTTATTGAGTTAGGGGTTCCTTACGCCGAGTGTCTCCCATTGGGGTGCACCTGTGTTGTTTGTGAAGAAGAAAGATGGATCTATGAGGATGTGCATCAATAATGCCAGTTGAGCAAAGTACTATTTGGAGCAAGCATCCTATGCCTTGTATTGATGATTTATTTGACCAGCTTTAGGGTGCTTTAGTGTTTTCGAAGATATACTTGCGTTCAGGCTATCACCAATCGAGCATTTTCCGAAGATAGCATTTTGGAAGAGATATGGTCATTATGAGTTTCTGGTGATGTCATTTGGACTTACCAATGCCCTGGCTGCTTTCATGACTTTGATAAATGGAACCTTTAGGCTATTCCTTGATTCCTTGTGATTGTGTTTATTGATGATATCTTGATTATTTGGAGTTGTTGGCCGTGGTCTTTGCTTTGACGAGTTGGAGGCTTAATGATGGTGTACGTGACACAGATGTACTAATGGCGGGTCAACGATTCAGCAACGGTAGGGTATTAGACTTCGGTATGTGAGGACAAGTGTAAGTTTGGTGATAACCATCGAATTGGGAAAACATATTGTGACAGCGTGTAATAAAGAAAATAAGTCGACAATAAGGACATGAAGGAAGACTTTTGTGGTAAGCTCATAGCGAAGTTAGACTTCATAGGATATCTTACATAAGAGCACTGTTCATGAGGTTGCGACTGGTACAAAAGTTATTCTTGATATGAGCTTATTGATGTTAAATGACTACTTAGTTATTAAGTGAATGCTATGGGTACATCGTCTGATCGGTAAACTGATTGGGTTCTAGAGCTTTGATGAGTTAGTAATCGACTAATGGAAATGACTTCAAATAGGGGCGTAAACAATGAGTTAAGTTGCTATTGTACAGTATATAGTGGGCTTGAGAGTTTATAAAGGAGCTGGTATGTTCAGTTATGTCATAGACTAATAAAGGTCAGTGGTGGATGAAGGTTGGGAACCTTGTATTCATTGTGTAAAAATTAGGTAAAACCCTCTACTAGTGGTGTTATTACTCGGCTTAGGTGATTGAATAAAAAGGGATAGTTGTGCGAGTGGTTAGAGGTATTCAGATTCGATAATTGAGGTAAGAGGTGATTTCTTGAGGACTAACAATGTTAAGTATTCGGGTAAGGAAATTCGAGCAAAGACGATTCAGTGAGATGCATGAGGATATTAGTGAGACTGTTGTGTGATATACTGGATTTAGAGAGAGTTCAATTTAGAATGGTAAGCGTAAGGAAACTATAATGGATAGAGTTTGTGGCCTACCAGTATCTCCAGGTATGATTCAGTTAGTGTACGAGAAGAATGGTTATGTGATAAGATTACTGAGTGGGCGCGAGTAATGGTCAGACGATGGCGGTATAAGTGAACTGATAGAAATTGAGGAATTGAAGGGTCAAGAAAAGATATAGTTGATCGAGAGTCGACAGAAGATGTATGCGGACAAGAAGGTCCGAGATCCGGAGTTTCCATTGGTGACCAGGTTCTTTTGAAGTTTTCAGCCATGAAGGGTGTTATAAGGTCTGGGAAGAGAAAGCAAGTCGAGTTCGAGGTACATTGGGCCATTTGAGATTCTTGACCGTGTGGGCCATTTTGCTTATGAGTTAGCCTTGCCGCTAGGCTTGGCGGGAGTTCACCTGCTTTTTCATGTTTCTATGCTGAAGAAGTACCACGCCGACGGTACTTACATTGTTCCTTGGGATTCAGTTTTGTTCAAAGAGAATCTTTCCTATCAGGAGAAACCCGATATGTGTTCGCGAATTCCTTAGTTGTTGTGGTCTTAGGTATCCTTTCCCATTCTCTTCCTTGTCGCTCGAGGACAAGCAATTGTTTAATTGGTATCTGATTTAATGACCCACTTGATCGTTATAGTCTTTTCGGTGCTCTTTGAACTTTTTCCGAGCTTGTTAGCTCACTTTTGACCTGAGGGGACCGTTGACACACGTTCTAAGATATTCAGGACTGATTTGGGTAACTTTCTGAGAAATTTGACTTTAAGCGAAAAACATTTGACCCAAAGTTGATTTTTGAAAAAACAGACCTTGCTTGGAGATATGTTGATTCCGAGAGGTCCGGATAGTCATTTAACAACTTGTGTGTGTGGTTGGTCTAGTTACCAAGGCACATGGGTGCATTTTGAGAATCGGGTTTGAAAGTTAGTTTAGAGTTTTCGGGGGTTGACTAGATCAACTGGGCCCCTGATGGAAATTTTGAGACCATGAGCGCGTTCGTAGCGCATTTTTATCGGGGATAGCATATATGGTATGTGAGCAGATATTTTCGAGCATTAGTCGAGATTTTGGGTGGAGTCTATGAAAGTTGGGGAATTGTCTGGTATACCTGCTGGTGCCCGCCTCGGTGGCACCAACACCGTTGAAGTAGTACCGCCGAAGCGGTCTAGTTCCCGAAGTGCTGTAGCTAAAGCGGTCTGAGTGACCACGGAAGTAGTGAACAGGCAGTGACTGGGGTATTTAATGATATAAAACCCCAAGTCTTTTCGTTCGTTTATTATTCCGAAAGTGGTTCATCTTGGGAGCTTTTCTAGAGGTTTCTTGGGACAAACTCTTACAGGTAAACTCATCTATCATCTCTACCTAATCTTGATTCATTATCAAACTTAGTTATCATTAATCCATGCTAGAATCTTCCTAAAGTTATGAGAACTAAGTGGGTTTTGGGTTGTCTTCCTCTAATAAACTTGTGAGCATAAAACCCTGTTTGGTTAATGAATTTAGCATGAGTTAGCATGGAATTAATGAGTAATGACTATAGTAACTTGAATCTTCCATTTATAAGGCTTAATTTGTGAATTAAAGGCTATGGCTTATACCCAAATTTGGGGGTTTTCTATCTAATCCGAATTTTGAGTAATTGTTAGCTAAATTAGTTGATTATTGATGGGAATTGAACATCTAGAACATTAATTCCACGATGAGAGCCTTAGATCATTATTTTTACTTTATTAGTTATGAACCCTAGTTTATGGGTTGGAAATTGGGGATTTAATAAGGGTTAAATTTATTAAATGCCTTCTTCTTGTTTTTAATTCCGCATTCGAATATGGTAGACTTTGATTATCTTGAGGCTCAATGCAAAGGAAAGGCGCAAGTTTGACTTGAGATTGCTGCTCGACCTGCTAGGTAGGTTGCATATTTTACCCCTGTGGTGAGACTTTGAATAGCGAAGCGTATATTTAGATGATATTGTCGGAGATTTCATGTACACCTTCAGGTATGAAGTTGGGGTGGATGTTGACTTAGGTTTGATATTGCTTGTGACTTGTTTGATCAGGCTAGTAGCCTGTCGACTCCATAGGACCCTGTTTGGCGCGTTGTGCATAAATTGGTAGATTGTTTGTGAATTGGGAGTAAGTCGGAAGGATGAAATTACTTGATATTAATATTGGTACTTAGTGTACGCCTCGTTATTGGTATAGCCATTTTGGGATAGTTGGCTCTTATTGCTATGGAAATTGTAAATTCATTATGATTGATGTGTGGATCACTTGTTGATGATATTGGTGCGCAGTGTATGGCATCACTTGAACTTGATATTATTCATTGTTTGTACTTGCATCCGTTCCATGTTCATTTCATAACATTTTATTATGTTGTGTGACTGACACTATTGATGGAAACAAGAAGGGACATTGATGATTATGGAACATGGTAAGTCACCTCTGAGCTGTGTACGGAGGGGCTAATATGAACACCGATATTGCAATACTTGTAGATAATTGGGTCCTCTGAGTTGTGTGCGGAGTGACGATGCTTGGACTTCGCGGGACCACTATGGGTTGTGCTGCCGAGGTGCGGAGGTATTCCGCTGTTGGAGTACAAGAGCACATACATTGCATTCATATCTCATATTGCATTACTTGATTATGCTTCTTGGTTGCTTATGATTTGGATACTGTGTGGGTTATATTTGAATTATAAATTGGCGTAGGTTGTGATTGTTATTATGATATGAAGGTAATCTTGCTATGAGAGACAATAATAATGATGAGGAAGTGTCGCATACAAGTGTATAAGGTATTGTGTTGCAGTTGTTTTTGCGGATGGATTATGGAAAGAAGTCTGGTTGATTGAGTCCAATTGGAATATAAATTTCTCGGCTACTCGATATACATTGGATGAGCAATCTGAGGTAAAGTAAGCATCGAGAGTAATAAGACGATAGTAAGGAAAAAGCTAATGCAAATCATCTGGACGTTATCACAGATGGAATTATGATGAGATTGTAAGAAATTAAGGAATCCGGCCAAGAAACTGAAAGGACATGATATGGCATATATAAAATCGATCAGTACTAAGAGGAATAATCTAAAATAGCATCAGAGAAGCAAGCAAGGAAAAGTACCGCAACCAAATAAGAAAGTTATCCACTAGCAGAGGAATAAAGAGCTACGAAATAGTTGGGCTAAGTCAACAGAAGGGGATGTCATGGAAGTAGTCGGAGATAAGACCGCAAGAAAGGGGTTAAAAGATATAAATTGAAGATATGGATATTTAAGAAATTAAGAGATCCAGTTGATTGACAAACCGAAACGACAGGTAAGTGTATCGGACTATGGAAAAAACTTATTAAGTGAGAGTCGGGCGAAGGTCAAAGGTGTTGACACCCAATTTTGTCCCGCCTCTCCTCCTGAAATACCTATTTACGCTTCTAATATTTTAAAAAAATAAAAAATAATATATATTATAATTATTAGCCTCTTTATCAATACTGGCACTTCATTATTCTATTACAGTTACTATTATTATTATTATTATTATTATTATGATTATTATTACTATTATTATTATTATTATTATTATTATTTATTACTATTATCGTTTTGGTATTTTACCAGCTTACGCACATGCATCGCATTTATCTTTGCATAATTGAATAATAGTATTTATTTTACTGTGGATTTTCAGGATATTATTGCACGGCTATTACAACGCCATTTTTTTTTATCTGAACACTCATAATTGCATATTTTATATTAAATAATATTTTAATACAAGTTATTTAAATAGGTCCTTTATTTAAATGTAATATCCCAATCGACTCATATTATTTGCGGACAAATTCACAAAACCAGCCCACATTTTAATTTACGTGGCCACATTTTAATTCACCCCAGCCCAAATAATTAACCAACATTTCAGACCAACCCATCTTTTTAATTTTGGCCAGCCCATTCACTTAATATCAGTCCAAAAGAAATTAAACCAGCCCATACCACTGACCCGACCCGGACGGCCCATTGTTTCCCTAAAACCTAATCACCCCCCTTTCCCTATTCTTTTCTCTTCTCTTCTCCGCCGCACCTCCCTTGCTCCCTTCTCCCTTTTCTATCCCTCACCTCTCTCCTCTCCCTCATCTCCCCCCACGTGACCTCTGCCACCCCCACTCCGCCTTGTCCCCCCACGCTTCCGCCACCCCCATTTCACCCTGTTCCCCACGCTCCTCTCTCTCTTCTTAAACGAAAACCCTAAATCGCCCTATAAATAATCATTTTTTTTCCAAGTATTAGGGGTTTTTTTTGGATTCGGGGAAAAATCAGAGAAATCCCGCGTAGACAATATTAGTTCTTTAGCAGTATTGCTTGATATCGAGTCGAAATCCACACCATTTTGTTCTGTTTTGCCCTTGGTATCTGTTTGGATTCGAGGGTATACAAATTCGGGTTTTCTTAGTGTTTCGAAGTAGATTTAGAGTGTTCGAGGTTAGATTGAAACCTTCGCCTCACTTCGCTGCACCCGAAGAAGGTCAGTAAACACCCTTTTATCTATTTAGCAGTGGATTAAGCATTCTTCTGTTCGGGTTATGTGTTTTATGTGCTTCACGTGCTTTGATGGTAGGTCAGTCTAATAGTTGACAGTATCAAAAGATGTTATTCCAATTCTGCGTAGATTAGACTTGTGTAATTTCTGCATATGAATTAGTTAATTAGTGTAGTGTTAATGTGCGTTAACATTAGTTCCGTCTTAGTTTACACGTCAGTGTTAGCAAGTAGCGGCTGAATTCAATTAGCCCATATGTGAACCTCCTCCCTTTAGTTATGTTATCTCTGTTGATTCTGTTTGCTCGTCCTGCTATGTGTTGGTTTGTTAGTCAATATTAGTAGTGAGAGCATGATTAGGGTGGATTTAGGTAGTGTTTGTTAGTTAAGTTAAGTCAGTATGCTTATACTCGTGCTGTTTAATTGAAATTATTACTAATTGTCTATCTAGATAAGTTTGTCTATTGGTAGTGGCTTAGATATGGTAGATAAGCATTCAGTTGCCTTTATTAGTTAATTTACTGATTGATAATTGCTTAAGCATGTTCAAATGTGTATTAATTGTTTGGTTGTGATTACTTAAGCTGTGTTTTTATGATTAAGCATAGTGGGTGTTTTTGCTAGTTGAAATTTTGATTCTTAATAACCTAACACATGAGTAAATTTCATTAGTTATTTTAGTAAGTTAGAAGTGAGTTATTTTAGTTTGAGGTTCAATATGCTGATTTGATACAAATGATAACTCAGTTTGATAACAATATGGGTCTTATTTGCTGACTTAGTCATGCCATCAGTAGCATGCTGGATGATTTAGTTGTGTGTCTTGTTTATTATGTTATAAAGGGCCACTGAATTACCTGTGTAGATTGTTTCGTCTCTGGTTTGATGTTTGGACAATGTTAAATAGCCTATCTGGCAATCTAATGTGTCATCTGTTCTGAAACCAACTTGTGTTCTCCTGGGGATGTATGTTCTTGGAATGAGTTTTTCCCATTATTCCTTAATGCCTAGTTAGATTTCCTTTTTTTTTTTTACCCTTGGTTGCAGTTCTGTTCTACGAGAAAGAGTGGTAATTAGGTCAGTCTGATTCAGTCTTCGATGCCCTATATCAGAGTCTTGGTTGAGATATTTGGTTTTCCTGTTTGGTTAAAAAATAAGGCCTTTACACACTTTGTTTTGTTTATCTAAAGAATAAGGAATAAGGCTGTGTTGATGTACTAGTATGAAACAAGTTTTCTTTTGAATTTCATGATGAGCCTGTGTGATCTTGTGAACTTGCCTAATAATTCTAAATGATTGAACAAATGTGCAATGTGACTTTAGAGGTCTGATATGGTTCACATAGAGAGAGACAATTCGATGTTTAAAATTGTAGATGTGCTACTTGGCTGTCACAATAGGTTTACTGATCTTTGATATAATGTGAATTTTAGACATCCTGATATGATTAAAAGAATGATATGCTTAAGAGTCTTAAGATGACTTAAATGGATTTAATACTATCTTGGAAATTAAAAGGTTGACATGCCATGGTATCACCTGCCCACTGTTGTATGCTCATATGTGGGATTATATGATTCATGAGTTCACAATTTGTAAACCTTTGTTGCTGCCATGATAAACCCATTGTTATGGTTGGCTGTTTTGTTTGTTGTCCTTTGCCCTTTCTTTGATTTATAGCATGTACAAGTCTTGAATTCATCTATGCATTCTTGATATCATTTTGAACCCAGCTAAGACATGATGTTTGTTCTGTTATCACGTCAGAATAATTGAATTTGTATGCTTTCTGCCATCCTGTGACATGTTTGTTTCATCTAAGTAAGAGGTCCTAAACTGAGTGTTTGATTTGTTTGATTGAGGAGACCAAGTCTTTGCTAGTCCCTTTCCCCCTCTCTTTCTATGATAATCTCCTATTCTGCTTTGTTTAGTTTCAGACAAATAGGATCTAAATGCTTCGTGTTAGACTTCGAACCCGTAACTAGATTCTGTCCAGCATGTTCCTTTCCTATTTCTGTCTAAATGTTTTTCTAATGACCAACTATTATTTCCAGCATGTGATGTCTGAATGCTCTTGTGTTTTATATCCCTCTTGATCATCTTGTTGGTGCCGTAATAAACCAAAATACATTCTTTCAAAGCATGAGTTGAAGTACATTTTCTCCAGTTAAAAGCAAGAAATTGCACGAATGTTGATGATTTTGTGCCCATTTTAGCATCTTATGTGTCTGAACATTGCAAGTATACTGTGTATGCATGTGTATACATGAAATACATTTGAACATACATAGTATATACATAATCTGTTGTTTTGTTCTGAATTTATATTTTTCATGTCTAATATTATTCATAGAGTAGACACTAATCTTTTTTTTTCTTTTCGTTTTATGCATGACCATCACATACGAGTCCCTCGGACTCGTCTTCTTCCGCATTTGGTGTTGGGCTAAAATCCCAACATAATCTCCTCGGGTCATCTTCCATGTCCAGCCCATCCGCAGCAATACAATGAAACTACTGGGCTAAAAGGCCAACAGCAGCAGCAGCAGTCCCTCAAAAGTGGGCTGACCCATTTGATATCATTTGCCCTTTCATTTTATTTTTGTGCACATTAATTTGTATTATTCAACTAACTTTTTTTTTTTTTTAGTTTAGATAAGTCCTGATGAATTAGTAGGTTTAGTTTAGGAATGGGTAGTTAGTATAAGGAAAAGAACTAAAGAATATTTTGTAAACATCTTTTAAGGTTATCCAAATTATGCATACTTTTAGCCGAATGTAGTTAATAAAACATAATTTTGTTTATACTTCTAAAAGTGCAAAGTCAATTAGTACCTCATTGTTTAGTTTGTTTCAAGTATTTATTAAAACACTGCACAAACCCGCGTTTTCTTCTATTTATATATTTTACGCAAATCTCATTTTAAATAGCATTATTATCTAAAGTCTTTGCAACATTTATAAGTTTATTTTAAATGGCATTTGAAGTTTCCTTTTATGCAACTTATTATATTTTATGCAAATCTTATTTTAAATAGCATTATTATCTAAAGTCTTTGCAACTTTTATAAGTTTTATTTTAAATGACATTTAAAATCTTCTTTTATGAAAATTATTATCCTATCTTAAGCAACATTCTTATATTTTCCTTAAAAAAAAAAAAACTTTAGCAACATTTCTTAACACTTTTTCTTAAAATTTAAAGCACCTTATTTAGCATTAATTCATTAACCTAAGTTTTGGCCGAATAACCGTAGTTAGCGGATTCTGAAGGATGCCTAACCCCTTCCCTTTAGGATGATATAGAACCCTTACCTAGAATCACACTGATTAAGCAACTATTAATGGAGGTTTAGTTAGCTTTACCTTAGTTAATAATTAGGTGCCCTAATTCACCTTAAAATAAATTAGGTGGCGACTCCTTAAAACAAAGCAATTTAGGAATCTCCAATATGTTGTACTTTTACTTTAACCCGGTTAAAATGGGGTATAACAAAAGGAAAAAGGAAAACCCCAAAGGAAATAATCAAAGGATATCGCATTACATCAGGACAAGCTGGTGACAGTGGAACCTCGGGGGACAAGCAAAATAATGGATCTTATTGGAAAGGGATGAATGAAGGCTATAGACAAAGTAAAGAGTGAAACGATTTGCAGTCGCTGCATGACAAGGAACCTTGGTTAATCTTCAGGAAACTTCCAAATTCAACCCAATTTATTAGTTGGACTAAGGATTAGAAACTTTAAGACTGATTAAAGGAAAGGAATCATTAAGGAAAAGATTTGAGATGTTCTGACATAAGTACAAAAAATTTCTATTAACTACCCAACTGTAAGAAGTCCAATTAAAAGAAAGAGGAATCAAGCGAGAAATTTTGGTGTTAAACCAGTTGAAAGATAAAGTACTACAAAGATTAATTCAACTACCATGGAAAGAAAAAGATGCTACAATATGACTAGTTTTGAGGTTATCTTAAGATGACGGAATAAGAATAAGTTAAACTCCAAGAAGACGAAAGTATGGGATATCAATGAAGCATAAGAACGATACGAAGAGATCGGAGAGAACAAGAATCCCTGAATAAAATGAAGGTGGGATCAGAAATTGGATAAAAGTATATAACAAAAGTGTAGACAGTGGAGGTGAAGAGATAACGAGATTGACTAAGCATGAAGAGTTAGCAAAAGAGGGGTGACCGTGAGCACGAGTAATTCTAATAAATCCAGTCTTAATAAGCAAATGAAACTACATGTAAGTAGAATAAATACCGGAAAATATATGTAAGAACATTGACATCCACCTCAAAGTGAACTCTATTTCAACATTCGAGGACGAATGTCTTTGAAGAAGGGGGGGGGGGGGGGGGGGGGAAGTTACACCCCATAGTTTTGTACGTTGAAATTTATAAGTGATTGGATGTTTTAAGTATGGACATTGGAGTTACCTCCAAGGGTATATGAGATTACATGCGTCTATCTTATGGTTACGAGGTTTAAGCTCATATTATAAGATGTAAAGGATTGGAGATTAAGTGAATCAATAAATTAAGTCTGTGGGACTTTGGAGAAAGATGAGGGGAAATTTTGGCCAACTTTGAGGAAGAACATTTTTTAGCATATGAGGAGTTTTGAAGCAATTCAAAAGCCTAAATTGAAGTTCATGAAGTCTGATTTCCAACGCAACAAACCGCTCATCGATACGACGTCGGAGTAGAGAATTATGGACGTTACAAGTTAGGCGGGCAGAGCAGGGGACTGCACTTCGTGAATGCACAGTGTCACGCGCTGCTACAGGGCTACAGTGCCAACCGACTTTAATCCACTATATAAGGGCTAAAATCCATTTTTTCTCCATAATAAACTTCCCAAATACTCTAGAAAGATCAACCAACATAAGAGAGTTTATATACACCACAAAGTAAGGATTTTACATAATTTTCAAGTGACAGAGTATTAATCGAGGTCCGAGTAACGTATAGTCGCGATTATAGTTTTGTTTTGTATTGGAGTTGACTTGGATTCAAGTAAACATTGAAGATTTTAATATTCTAGCAAAAGTGTATGAATCTCTTTTTATTAATATTGATTTAGGAATATTTATGAGAATAAGAGTTATAATTATTGTGTTGGTATTGGTTGTGTATGGATTAAGGTTTGAAGAAAGTTTTGGATGAAATTGTGCATATTTATCTTGTAGAGTCTTGACGCTATTGTTGTTGATGTTGGTATGGTTGTTGTTGTTGTTGGTTGTTGGTATTGTGATTTCGGGCTAGGCATATATAGAGGGGAGATGCTACCCGAATTTCGACAGATTCTAAATGAATTCGAATTAAAGGCTTAAGACGAACATGTGAGGATGAGTCTAATAATAGTGTGAACTGTTTTATATGTAGATTACAGGATTGCCAACGATCTTAAGTAAATTTCAAGACAGGAAGTAAGTTGAAAAGTCAAGAAATAAGCCTCCAGGTATGTCAAGGCTAGTCTCTTTCTTTCTAAAGGCATGATCCTTTTGTTATAAACCTTTGTGTCATACCCATAATATCCTTGGTTCCACAAATGCTAGAAGCCACGAATCTCATGATCCTTATGACATTATTGAGCTTCTAAAGGCATGATTCTTTTTGTACAAACCCATGCATGAATTCCATAAAAATTATTGACATGCCGGGATTTTGGCACATCTAATGCTCTTTAAATCTAAGTTTTACTTGTTTTTGAGCAAGTTCGTGGTAGTTTGATGTGTTTTATGTGTTGTGCAGGTGTTTTGAAGTTAGAATGCTTGGAAAGCGAAAAAACGAGGAAAATAGGAAATCTGTTCTGATAAGCATAAGGAAGGACCGTCAAAATGCTCGACGGCCCATCTAATCGCCTCGTCAAAAAGTTCCTGCGAAGTAACAAAAACATCAAAGCATACTCAGATCGTCGACTTGCACCGTCGACATGATCGATGGTCCGTCCAAGTGCTTCGATGGTGGAATTCCAACAAGGTGATAAAAGTGTACTCAGATCATCGAGTTGGTCGTCGAGCATGTCGACAACCGTCAATGTGCAAAGACGACCCATCGAAGTGCTAGCCAAGATGGAACAGGACTGGGATTGATTATTCCGAGTTTTAACTTGTATAAATACCTGTTTAGGTTTTATTTTTCAGACATCTGGAGTTTTAGACTTGTAGTAATTACTTTTGAATTATTCTTGCTTTCGAAGACTTCCAGACAATTACATTCATTACTTTCAAGTTTTATTCGTAAGTTCAATACAGTAATGCAATTATGCAATCTTCAATGTTTTATTGTTTTCTTGTTGTCATGAGTAGCTAAACACCTTTACTAAGGTTGTGAACACAAGGATGGGTGTTTTGTGATTGAGGATCGTGAAAGATATATGCATAATGGATTGTTAGGGTTTATTTGTTCTTCGTATTCATCATATAGTTATTGGTTGCAAACATTAGCTCACGCCATAAACTTTAGTTTATTTGGAAAAATAGCTAGGGTTAGGTAAGAACAAATAACAAGAACTCAGGGCTTTAAACGTTATTTAATAAATTCACTTAGGAATAAGAGGAATTTACTTGGCATAATTAATCGTTCTTCATGCATAATTTCTTATCGTTGGAAAAAACATAGAAAGAAATAATCTTTTCTTGTTGGGAAATAGTTTAGATTCACATAGAGGTTAAGTGCATCCATACAAGCAGTCCATTAGAAGTATATCAAGATCGAGACCCATTATCATACACTTTATCTGACGGGGACACAACCTTGGTTCTTTTTACCCATATATTTACAACTTTAAATTTCCAATCACTTTAATTAGTCCTCAAACCAAATCAATTATAAAACCCTTTTCTGGAATACACCAGGACCACAAGATTAGTATAATACTCATTTAGTAAACTTTTCATACCATATTCTCTGTGGGATTCGATCCCAACCTCGTTGGGTTACTATATTTGACAACGTCCGCGTTATACCATTAATAGGTGTAATTTGAGCATATCAATTACGATGGCTTTATATATAAAGGTTCAAAGCATATAGATTTCATGTTATTATGTGATGATTCAGCTTACCTCATGATTTCTTAATTCATTCATTGTTGGCAAATATCACCTTATGACAATCGTTCCTTCGAGGTGGGATATAATGATGATAATTGATCGATAATATAATCAGAGGTTACCGATCTTACGTCACTCCGATAGAGTTGCAGCTTTTAGTTGGGCTCTCATGCATGCTTTATATATATGTATGTATTTTCTCACACCAAGCCACGCTATAATCGGTCGGGTACGACACTTATTGTGCACACCACTGCAGTGGGCATATTATGATATTGTCCCGGACACGGGCTAATGATGATAACACCGAGCCTTAATGGCCGGGCATGATACTATATATATGACACCGAGCCTTAATGGTCGGACATGATAATATATATATATGAAACCGAGCCTTAATGGTCGGGCATGGTACTATATACATATAAAAATATTTTTTTAAAAAAGTTAAGCATGCATGACATCCGCCTCAAGAGGCATCCAGGCGTACAGGTTATCTCTCTCTTATTTCATGTTATTTTTCATATCTGTATTATGTTGTTATCCATGCCTTACATACTCAGTACATTAGTTGTACTGACGTCCCTTCCTGTGGACGCTGTGTTCATGCCTGCAGGTTTAGGTAGTCAGGCGAGCAGCCCAGCGTAGTAAGATCTTCCCTCAGCTGCAGTCAGTGCGCTCCACTTGGTTCGGAGCCGCAGTCTATTTTGGTATGATATTTTGATTTGTACATATGGGTATGACGAAGCCTTGTCCCGTCCTTCCTACAGTCTATATTCCATAGAGGTCTGTACATATTTGTACTAGTTAGCAAGTTATGTAGCCTTACCGGCTCTATGATACTCGTGATGTTGTAGCAACCTTGTTGGTTCGCATATGCACATATAAGTTGGATTACCGGATATTTTTATGTTGGGCCCTTTCTGCGTGCAGTTATTCTTTGAGTTATGTTATATGTTGTTCAAGGTAACTGTTAAGTCAGGTGGTTCCCGACCTATGGGTCGGAGCCCGTCATGCCCCTCGTTGGGGTGTGACATAGTTGTTCCGAGAGTTGTTGTTTAGAGTTTACAGGGGTGAGCACGAGGACGTCCGCCGCTTTGAATATTATTCTTTCATTTATGTTTTATTTGCTACTTCGAGACATATTCAGACTTTTGATGTATTATTGATAATTCCAGACTTATAGATTCTAGCTAAATGCTCTTGTATGGTTAGACTAGACTCTCGAGTGTATTTTCCTTACTTTCGCATATTTCTGTATTATTATCGTCAAACTTATGTGATTTTATCTCTTCCGCTTAATTACTTATTTACTTATGTTTTTACTATTGTTGGGTTTTCGGTTCGCCTACCGAGGTGGGAAAGGTAGGTGCCCGCGCGACTTAGCTAAATTGAAACGATTCTGTAATAAATGTCTACATTTAATTTTATTATTTTTAAGGATGATTGTCACATGCTTTTAAGTGTTGGGTTTTATTGGTAAGGGTTCGCCTACTAGCTTGTCATATGGTAGGTGCCCGTACGATCCATGGGTTGGGTCATGACAATTGGTATCAGAGCCCTAGGTTTCCAGTCTTACGGGTATAAGAGCAAATTTCTAGTAAAGTCTTATGGAATGGTACGATGGCGTCTGTACCCGTCTGCAAGAAGCTATAGGACATATAGAAGTTTCCCTTCGTTCATTCCATCGTACTACCCCAATACGTCGTCCCCTAGTTGGATCCAATTGGTATCTAGTCGATTCCAATTGGTAACTTGACGGGCAAATTGGTATCTGTCGATTCCAAATGGCGTTTCTCTATTTCGATTCAAGGAAGACCTTCTATAAGGAGGTGCCTAATTAATTGTATGACCAAGTAAAGTTTTCGTAGTAATGTTGTGTGATACACTGGATGATTATTCTGGGACCATTAGCGAAGTTAATAGCGAATTCCTACTTACGTGCTAAACGATTAAGTAAACCCCTACGCGATCTGAGCTGAAGTACTGGAAAAATAAAAAGTTTCAGTCACTGGCACTGTAGCACCGCTATTGAGGTATGGGGACCGTTGCAGTGGGATCGTTATAGCGGGCAAAGGATCAGTACAGTGGGCCTTGGATTTCTGCCAGGTCTGCCATAGCGGCGTTCCTACCGCCATAGTACCCCCTGTCCAGTAGCCTCCTCGTTCCATCCCCTATTCTTTCAAGTTTTGTACTCCATCCGCAAAGCAAGAATAAATAAATCTCCAAAGGCAGACACGTGCATAAAAACATCCGCCCAATAAGGGCAATTTTCTTACGAGCACCGTTAAACCAGGGCACCTGCGCGTCAAAATGACCAAAACATATATTATCCAAACAAATCAAAACATAACCAAAGCAGTAAATTGTCTAAAAATCCAAGGCCAACACGGGCGAATAATAACCAAGGCGATAAGGGGGGGGGGGGGAGCAATCTCTAAGCCACTCCGTGGCTAGTCGCCTCACCGCCACCATCCAAGTCACTAGAGTCCTCGCTACCAAGTCCGGACTCGCTGAGAAAAAAGAACTGGGAGACATCTCTGGTAGTCACCTTCGGAGGCTTCACCTTCAGGACTAGGGCTTTCAGAAGACTTTTTACAACCTTCCACATCCTCACGAATAGCTTTTCTCTAGCCCGGCTCTTCATTTTCTACTTGTCCAAATCTTTACGAAGATCCACAAGACTTTGAGCCAGAGATCCATAGGCGCCCTGTAAGGCATGAACAGCTTCTCCCATCTTAGTCTGGGTCTCCATGTAAGCTTTCATCTGCTCAACTGTAAAGTAACCAATACCCGCAGTGCTGCTAGATGACCCGGCCTCCCTGGAAGGCCATGCAAATCCCATTATAGCAGCCCTCACAGCAACCATATCAGCCTCCATGCACTTTAAAGTACCTGGGGTCTGTGACTGATCACTCTCATCTAGTGGACCACCACTGTCCTCATTGTCATCCGAGCCCGTCCTTTTTCTTTTGCCCCTGCCCTGTGACCCTTTGACCTTCAGTGGGTCAAAATCAACATCGCACTCCACAATACAGTCCCCAGGCTCCGTAGGCACCCCGACATTACGGTAGAGATGGGTAATCAGGGAGGGAAACATTAAGCTCGGGCCAGCCTTGGCCATAAAACCCCGCCACTCCTCAAGCACCTGCATACCCACGTTCACAGGTACACCATCCAGAATGCAAGCCACCACAAGAGCCCGCGGGTAAGTGACATCAGTAGTATTGCTCGAGGACGAACCCGCTGGGCAACAAGGTTTAGCCACCTCTGGGCCTCATTAATAAAGTACCGGCTCTTTATAGCCAATTGCGAAACAGCCCAAGTAACCTTTTTCCTTTTTGATTCTCGTACCAACATCCCTACCAGCCGCGGTCCATTACCATCAACATCTTTAGCCCGAAACTCATCCTGCGGTGGGTTAGGCAGCCCGTGAATAGAATTGATGGCATCGGCACTCACTGTCACTGCAACTTCTCGAATAGTAATCTATGGCTGCAGGGCAGTCTGATCCACAGTAGGGAGCATAGCATAAAACTCCCTGACCTAGTTTCAATTGATATCACCGAGCTCCTGAGCTAAATGGGCCCAACCAATACGGTGTAGGGTCTGGTAAAATTCAGGGGCCATTTCTTCGGCCTGGTCCATGAAAAAATCCCTCTCATGAAGCAGGCCCTTGGTCTGCTCCTCCATAAAATGTCTCTTGCTAGCCGGGGGTTGTTGTTCTCCTTATTGTTGTTGTTGTTGATCCGCCATGTTTGGGTGAGAGAGTTAACCTGCAAAGGTGAAAAGTGGAGTTAGAATAGCGTGGCATAAATTATTAATGAGGATAGGAAATGCATAAAATAGGAGAAAAGGCCCAAAAATTTTGTTCTTCCTGAAGCAGCTCTGCAGCGGCGGTGGTATAGCCGCTGCAGCGAAGCCGTTATAGCGGTAAGATGGCCACTGGAATCGCCATAGCGGTGTCTTTATCGCTGTAGCGGGCTTGCTATAGCGAGTAGGTCACCGCTATAGCGAATAGGTCACCGCTATAGCGAATAGGTCACCGCTATAGCGGCCACCTCCAAGCCCTGTTGGGCCGATTCCAGCGAAGGTCTCACCGCTGTAGTGGTCCATCCTCTTCAGGCCGTAAAATCCTTTCCCCAACCTTGTAACAAACCCAAAATTTTCACCATAATTTTTTCCATTTTAGTAAACAATCAAGTAGTAAGACGGCATGCATGATTTTTACAACGTGTTCTACCCCATTTCAACTAACATAGTTACTAAAATTTTGAACAAGAACACTAATAATTGCACCATAGCAAGACCCCCACCCCAACACAAAAACTAGCCCCTAATCAGTAAATTTGATGTATAAAGTGTTGCTAAGGCATTATGAATGTGAATTAACCCTCCATGATCCAAGGAACTACCTGCCCCAAGAACCAAAAACCATTTTTTCTAGGAAACACAATTTCCCTTCCTAAACTAGCAAGTTAAGTATGAGATTTTCGAAATAAAAATCCATATACAAGTTATAGGAAAGTAAAGGAGGGGATTTAGCTTAAAAAAAAAAAAGGAAGATCTGCAAGCCTAACAAGAAAAAAGCAAGAAAAAAAAATTGTGTGGAAGGGAACTTGCTTTTTCGGATTTTGTGAGGGATTTGGGTTATGGCAAGGGGTAGGGCGGTTATAAGGGAGTGGGCAGGGAGATGAGGGGTTGAAAAATGTTTAAGGGGGAAGGAATTTTCATGGGGATGGGGAAGGGTTTTCAGTTATGGGGGGTGAGGGAAGTGGGAGGTCAGTTCACCCCCCTTTTATTTTAAATCTGCTCGATGATTGCTGTGACGGCGCTTCGACCAATGCAGCGGTACCGCTATTGCGGTGGCAGCGAGACAATTTCTATTTTTGTTTCGTTTTGTGTTGTCGTTCCTTCTTTTCCCTAGCGATGGGCCAAGACCCTGTTTCGCATGGCATAAGACCCAGGACGTTAACCCCTATTGCATCTCACCCCATTTGGGGATGAACGATAGTTTAATTGGTATCTGGTGTAATGACTCGTCCGGTGATTATTTAATATTTCGCGAAACCATAACCAATTTAAGTCTAGGGTTGTAATTAATAAGCTTCGTAAGATGTTTTAAGAGTTCGGAGTGGGAAAAATCAATTTTGGAAGGGTGTGGAAAATGTCGGGCCAAAATTTAAAGGCAGACTGCTATAACAGTTAGTGGACCACCGTAGCGGTACCGCTATAGCGGCTTGAGGACCACCGTAGCGGTCCATGCGGAAACAGTGTCCAAAATTGATACTCAATCTAATTTTCTCTCCTTTTTCAACATAAGACTTTCAAGGGTTCCTCATGAAAGGAAAATCATAGCACCCAAGAAAAAGAAAACCCTTCTAATCCCTTTTTCCACCTTTCCTAACGAAGTATAGCCGCTCATGGATTCGGATGGAGGTTAAGAAGACGAGCAAATCATGGAGAATCAAAATATTTGTTTGCCAAAGAGTTAGGTTACAGTTTACTTTAGTTAGAATTTGATTAGCTAATGGTATATACACTTAGAGTTTATAGTAGAATGCATGCTTAGGTTTTCGAACACCGGAGTTTGGAGGGACGTACTTGTAATATGATTAAAATAGGGTATAATTAGGGCTATGATAATAATGATTTAGCTTAATAGGAAGTGATGTTGTCGCTAGGAGATACCTCGTATTTACTTAATGCTACCCTAGGAGGGGGGAGTGAATTCCGTGTGTATATCTTACTGTTGATCGTTCATATGGTTATTTCCTTGAAATTAGGAGGTCGTATTAATTTAATTATATGGAATTGGTTTTGCATTGCGCCCATCAAAGGCTGGGATTATGATTGATTTTTCATGTAGTTTTCTGCATTGCAACTGCCGTGTTCAGGTAGAAATAAAGGTAACAGGCAAGGCATGAGTGTCGCATTTTGTTATCCAGCTTGTGGCCATGGGATCGAGTACTTGGATTCATATATGTATACTGATTAATGTGGCTCGCATCTGAGGTTTTTTCCCCAGCGGAGGTTTGTACTCGGGTCCGAGGAGAATTCCGGAACGAGTGGTACATGGACACCATGGGTCCCCTGCAGGTCATGGCTACTGAGCAAAGACATCAGATAGTGTGTATGTACAGCGTTTCGGGTCTTGCATCACATTTGCATTGTATTGTATTCTCATGATTTATTGTTATACATGTGTGTATTACTATCGTTAACGTTATCCATTCAACCATGTGCGTTGCTAAGAGCCTGGTGGGGGAGGGGCTACACAAGGTAAGTTTAGTGTTGGCCGTTAGATAGTGATTTATTTCCTTAGATATATCGTATCACAGTAGTAAGGTGAATAGGTGGACTCTTTAAACAATGTGTAAAAGTACAGTATACGACAAACGTGAACACGAAAGTTACTATGTTGAAATTTAGTAGAATACCTTATGGTTGGGGAATAAAGGAAGCGAGCATCGGGAGTAAAGAAGTAAGGGGGCGGTATGGTAATGGTCTTTATTTAGAATTCTTGAGGTTCTTTGACTTATCTGCTTGCCCTATTAAATTTATATTGTATTGCGTGAACTAATCTTAGTTGACCTATGATGCTTATCAATACGTGTGGTGTACTGATACTACTCTTTCTACGCCTTTTTTGGGATGTAGATGTGTTGCAGGTTTTAGTTGAAGTTTCGCCGCAAGGGTCTATCGGATATTCTCCTACAGCTTCGCCTATCTCACTCCCGGTGGAGGCTGTGTCATTTATCTTGTCTTCTTGTATTTTAAGAGCTCTTGTACCCGTCTAGACTAGATCCCGGGGTTTTTATTTCAGATTTATTTATATTGAAACGAGTCTGTAATAAATGTCTACGTTTAATTTTATTATTTTTTGGGATGATTTTCACATGCTTTTAAGTGTTGGGTTTTATTGGTAAGGGTTCGCCTACTAGCTTGTCATATGGTGGGTGCCCCCATGAACCGTGGGTTGGGTCGTGACAGTATTGAATTTGCTTCTAAATTTACTGATATTATTACTAAAAAAACTCAGCTTCAAAGATTTCTTGGATGCTTAAATTATATTTCTCCATTTTATAAAGATTTGGCAAAAGATACATCTATTTTATATGATAGATAAAAAAGATTCCAAAATCATGGACTGATGGTCATACCCAAGCAGTTCAAAAAATTAAGGACAGGGTTAATAACCTTCCTTGTCTTACTTTATCTAATCCTAATTGGCAAAAGATTATTGAAACAGATGCTTCGGATATTGGATATGGAGGAATATTGAAACAATATTCTCCAGTTGATAAACAAGAATATTTAGTGCAATTTTATTCTGGTAAATGGAATAATAGCCAGAAAAATTATGCTACTGTGGCTAAAGAAACTCTTGCCATAGTCAAATGTGTTCTTAAATTTCAAGGAGATTTATATAATCAAAATTTTTAATAAAAACTGATTGTCAAGCAGCAAAATTTATGTTTATTAAAGATTTTAACCATGATATTTGTAAACAAATGTTTGCAAGATGGCAGGCATTATTAGCCTCATTTGATTTTGAAATTCATTATAAAAAAAGGGACAGATAATAGTCTCCCTGATTTTCTCACCAGAGAATATTTGAGTTCATAACTCTTATTTAACGTATTTGCAGGATGAGGCCGCAATTTAGCCCTAACTCTAATAGAGGAAGGGGAGGTAGAGGAACACCATCCAAAGGAATAGGCAGAGGCACTGTTCTAGCCCAAATGGGAAACAAAAAGCTAATAGCTGATAATATTGCAGGATCTTCTGATAATAGCATAAAGCAAATTACATATGAAGAATATTTGGCTTTTATAGAAGCCCAGCAGAAGAAGGATAATATGCCACCTTCATATTCTAGTTCCCTTACTGATGATGATCATGAGGACACCGATTCATATGAACAAAATGACAATAGAGAGTTAATAATTCTCATAGAAAATTAAGATCTCCAATGGAGAAATGAGTCTTGGCAAATCATGCAAAGGTATTTTGATCAAGCGTCATATGCTACAACTACTTATAAATATCGCATGAATTATGAGCTGGTTCTTTCATCTTTAGGATCAGCAGAATTTCAACATTTTTACCCTACTAATAGCAACAGAGTTTATAAAGTTTCTGAAATTATTATAAAAAAGTTTTTCTCTCCAAATTAATTGGGATTAAGTAATTTAAAGGAAAATGATTATATCCATCCTGAACAAAAAATTCCAGTTAAATTTAACTATTGGGATTATGTTAAAGGCTTTAATAAAGTCTTTTTATATGAAAATCCTAATAGGAATCATTCATGGTTTATAAAAATATATGTTTATAAACAAGGCATTCCTAATTGGTTCTTTCTATTGTGGATTAATTATGGTCGAACTGTAAATATTTTACCAGAACCCTTTCAAAATTTTATATACTGAACGGGTTGAAGTTTCTTAAAAAATTATAGATTTGGAAACTAATACTACGTTCTTTGAAGGAATTGCTAATATGTATTTCTTCATTGAATTCTCTATCCCATGGATCGTGAAATGGTCTGTAGAAATGGGTAATACCCCCACAAAATATTCTTTGCCTACACAGGATTTTTTATACGAAGTTCTCGAAGAAGTTAATTCAAAAATCTGCAGATGGAACTATTCCTGGACAAGAGTTAATAAACCAAATTGAGACTACAATAGCAAGTTATAGACACTCAATTCATTCTAGACAAAAGGAAATTCCTAGTCCCTTCCAGCATATTGCTAGAAAAATTCAAATGAAAAAGGGAGTTATACCCCCAGATGAAATAATAGCAGCATATATGGAAGAATTCAAAAAAGATTTAATGCAGAATCTTAATATGGAAATTCCCTCAGATGCATCCATGGGTGGTCATACTACAAATAATGAAGAAGATAACACAAATATCTTAGCAGGAGAATTTCAAGATCCTAATGATGATGATGATTTTATGCAATTTATGGCCCAATTCAAAAGCTAGCAGGAAGAATCTTCCAGCTCATCAAAAGATCGAGGAAAATTCAAAATGAAGTGATAAGTGGACCCCGGCACTAGAATCTGCTTTTATAAAACATATCTTTTTATAAAAGTAGTTTGTCTTTTATAATTATTAGATTTTTTATAAAAGTAATTTGTCTTTTATAGTTATTAAACTTTACTGATAGTTGTAGCATTTATTAGGTTTGAATTTTTTGCAAACTTTGCATTTTCTTAAGGCACGTCTTTAGCATTCAGACTTTTGCTTTTTATCTTTAGACTTTATTGGCTACTTGTCGACAGCCTTATTTGTGTCGGTTTTCCTTTTGATCCATTATAAAAGGATCATTTTATAAAGAAGGAGGCAGGTTTTCAGAGACCACCTTCTCTCTCTACTTGTAAAATACTCTCTAAATAAAAAAATTGTTGTTTATTATATCTATCCCTGCTGAGCACAACTTTCATTTCTAGGTAAATTTTACTTTATTCGATTTTGTTTTATATTTATACTTGTACATATTTAGCCTAAATGACAGGCTAAAAACCTTGTGTTGACCTATATCACACTAGACTACGAGGTATTATGCTGAAAATGCTTTAATTAGATAGGATTCACCAAGGATGCTACTGAGGTTAGGCAGAGAATAACTCAGGCGGACTGTTCAGGCTCAGGCGGAGGTCCTGTTGTTTTGCCCGCTTAGCCGAGGTGGCATCTAGGGCTATTTTTGGACTTGTTCTGAGTTGAATAACCCCATCGCCAGGGTTATTAACCTAGTAAAAGTCCGTCTGCAGTATCATCTCACCGTGCGTATTGATGGTGTATATACACACACACACACACACACACAAACACACATATATATATATATATATATGTATGTATGCGTATATATATGTATACATACACATATTTGTGTATATGTATATGTATATGTATATGTATATATATGTGTCTGTGTGTGTGAAAGCAGGCCTGCCCTTTTCTTTTTTTCAAAATAGACTGAGTCCAGCCCAACAAAGGCCAGACCTGGCCCAACATTCAATTAAAGAGGGGCAGAAAACCCCTCCTCTTTATTTTCCTCATCAAAACGCACCCCGCGTCCCTCCCTTTCCCCCTCACCCCAAGCCCTACCGCCGCTACGAGGAGAAAACCCTATCTCCTCATCACCATTGCTTAAAACGACAAAATGGCAGGTGGGTACATGCTTTTACAGTCTTGGTTCGATCGTTTGAGGTAACAATTAATGCCTTGTCTCCAAATCTCACCAAACGCTACCTTAGCACGTTAAAATCCTCTCCTCTCTCTTACTTTAAGGTGTTTCAACGGTCTATGACTGATTTTCTTTAATTACTTTTGTTGTTTTGTGAATTTGAATCCTCAAACGTAATTGGTTCAATGGTGACCATGAGGATCGGTTGAGGTTGGGTGAAAACTGACCCTTTATTTATTTTTCATACTCAATCCACACGGCGCACGATGACGATTGTGAAGAAACAAGTCCAAAAAATGGACTTGTCCTACATCAATGTGAGGGTTTGAAAGATTTGGCAGTTTCTATGTAAATGGACCCCAAGTTACATTTGAAAGAGGACCAAGCAATGTATTCGTATAAAACTCGATACTAGGTTTTTTTTAACAAGTGACCGACATTAGAATTGGACACTTAGTGGAATTTCTTAGTTGAATTTCCTTAGTTTTGGTTGAGTGCTAGTTTAAATTATGCTTTGCTAGTTTGGTGTTAATTTAAGCTTAACGTAGTTAATTATGTTTGCTAAGCTGATTTTGTCTAGTTTAAATTAAGCAATTAGTTGAATACTAATTTTGTCTAGTCGATAGTGTTTGTTAACATAGTTACTGGCTATGTTAGTTAAATAATATTTATGTGCTAATATTATGATTTATAGTAATCAGGGGTTGTTTTATACTGGTCTAAATTATTGTTTTTATGTTGCCAGTTTTAAACCCTTTGTGTATGACTTGATCCTGGTCAGTGCTTGTCTTGTATACATGATTTGAGCTTCTTCATGAATTTTCCTAGTTAACTTATGATGACTTGAAGGTTAATATGCTAAAACTTGTTTAAAATAGTAGCTAATCAGTCTAGACATGAAACATTTACCTTGTGATTAGCCTTCATTTGATGTGGATTTGTGAAGAATATTCTATTTAGCTTACCCTCGTAGCCCCTCTACACTTGCTATACTCTGATTGCAAGCTACTCCACTTAGCTAACTCTAGCTAAGGACCACTAATACACCTAGACTAAGTCTAGCCTAGTGTACACTCAAGAGCTTATGGAAACACACTTCTAACAAGCTGACTTTGAGACTTTTAAATACCTACAAACAGCTTCTCAAACAAGAGGAGTAGCTTTAGAATTTGAATACAAATTAAACAAAGCTTAAGACAAACTAAGAGACTCTGATATCTTCACAGTTAGCATCTGGTCCTTCAGTTTGTTTTTAGCTCTGTTAGTTGAACACTTAGGAATCTTATGACAACTACACTTTTTAAGTGATTTTTAGCTTTTCCAAGTGATGCCCAATATGTTGGGACATGTTGAGTATATAGTGGGGAGCTTATGAGATGTGATGGAGACTTCTCAACCAAAGTTGACCCGAGGCATGGACTGCAACACTACTGTTGTACGGTCCAGCTTTACAACTGTTAATGTTGTACCACTGAGTGCGCGCGGTATATTCAAAACAGACCGCAGATCAGGTCTCTGGTCGGTTCCCCATCAGTTTGTCAATTATCAAAACATAAGATCATAAGGTACACCTTATCAACTACATCTGGTTATTTTCTGATTTGCGTTTATCTTTTAGGAAAAAATCATATGACTTAGAGCAAGAAGGGTCTGAGATGGGGAGAAATTCATAAACAAGATGTATATTTCAAGAAACAGAGTTCAACATAAGATAACTTGGCCAAGATGAATCTATTTGAGGAAGGTGAGAAACAGAAGATGCTTTGCAGGTACATAACTTCAGTTCACAATCAGAAATATCTATGTTTATTAGTGCAGACTTTCTATTTTATGTAAACAAATTGGTTTTGCGCTGATTTAATATTAGGAAATCAAAAGGAGGAGACATTCCTTTTTACCTCAGTCAAAGAAACAATAGCAATCTATAATGTGCTATAAACGGTACTCATTCACCCTACTACTTCTACTCTTATCATCTATTTGGTTATTTAGTTACAGAATATGCTTGCTACTAAGGTTGAGAAATGAAGACAAACTGAAACAAGAATCATAGTTAATAAGATTTGTCTCATAAATAAGGTTTGCTGGTTAATACCTTTATAGGAGTTTTTATCCAGAATACAACTGTGTTCTAATTGGCTTTCAATGCTAAATGTTGCTTTTGACCGTTTGTACCAACTTATTAAACTAGCTTGAGATATTGGTACCTGATGGGATATTATATACATTCGCAGAGACATCCAGTAATAGGTTCTGTCATGCCCTTTTTTTGGCTCAACGTGGAAAGAAACTATAGGTGTTTTAAAAATAATTATCATCCCTTACCATGTATCCAGTTCAAATAATTGCAAGTTTATTTTTGGTATAATTTGAAAGATGCCCAGTGTGCAAACATTCTTTTTAGATTTTCTTAACCCTTTAAAGACATGATAGGGTGAAAATCTTTTTGTAGAGAATTGAGCAAAATCCTATTTGCTGTGCATATTTGGCACCAACTTGGCGCGTAGCAATGAAGTTTATCTTTCCCTCAAAAAGAAGAAAAGGAAAAAAGACAGACATACCGTTAAACTAAAAACCTTTAAAGATGACAAGATGACATGATGGTGATGAACTTGCATAACCAATAGTTTAGCATGTGTTATGTAGAAAATAATTCATATACAATTAACCTTGGCTTTGCAACTGTGGACTATTAACATATTTTCATAGTCTCTTACATGTTTTTGTCTGTGAGAACTAAGAACTAGCTTGAGGAAAAGGAAGAGTTATCTGACATTTGATGGTTTATTGATCGATGGTTTATTGATGCATGCTTCATGGGATTTTTGTGCTAACATAAATTGATTGTATATTAGGCTATCAGAATGAGAATTCAATAGTTTACAAAATTACTTCAAAAGAATTGAAATTTGCAAACTAAACTTTCAAATTCGTTCTTTTATTTTTAAATATTGAGGGAAGAAAAATACTTCTGCTTTCCTTCCCTTGTTTTCTTCTTATAGAGATTTAGAATGTTAAAACTTACTTTGGGAAAAATGACCAATGAAGTGTTGGGAAAACTAAGGTGTTCTTTTCATAATCTCGTGATGTGATTTTGCAGAATAATCCTAATCCCGCTTTAAGAAAAGTATAGTTTCAGGTTGAGCCTCAGCTGATATGAATCATTTGTTTTACTAAGTTGAGTTCTTTATAATTTAGGGTAAGTGTGTTAACCTGTAGTTTTATTTTTGCAGGATTTTATTAGAACAAGTGTGTTAAACTTGACTATTTTTGTATACTTTGACCACATTTTCTCCCGATATTTTTTTTGATCCAAAGGTGTTTGCTTGATTTGCTGGCTATTATTAAAAAAAAAAAAAAGTGCTAACTAGATCTGATTTTCTAGACTTTGACCACATTTTGTCCTTATATTTCTTTTGATCACAAAGGTAAATTCTTTTAATTACAAATAAAACAATGATTGTGCTGATATGTATGACCAATTAGCTAGAACACAACTTCTTCTGCTATTACATATAACACAAAGATTGTGCTGGTATGGACTTTGTCATCCAGCTTCATGAACACTTTCCAAATTACACCAAAGATCTTCCAATATAGTACATCTGGAACACCAAGGGAATCAGTAAACTGAGAACAAAGAGTTGAGATGCGTCATTTTGAACTTCCAAATTTCTACATGCACTTGTCATCTTTAGAATGTCGGAAGAATTCCAGAGTGTCTTCCTTTGTAGATTTCATAATTTAGGCTTCGCTGTCTTTCTATTAGGGATATGAAGTTGACTAGACTTCCATTATAATGAAGCTAACAAGATAATCTTGTATTCTGCTTCTTCTTGACTCTTCTCTCCCTTGGCCTTAACTATATAAGAGACTCATTTAAGATAAACTATTTACCTCCTCTCTTCTTATGTATGTTAATTGTTTGGTCATAGCTATTGCTATTTGGCATATTCTAAATGCAAAAGTGGGTTAAGATGGAGTAGCATGTAAGGGATGACAGTTTGTCCATCACTATTACTTTAAGGATAGTAAAAATTACTAATGACGCACCTTATAGAGTGGGCCTAGATGGAAACTTAGTGGTCAAGGTGGAAGGAGATGGCTGTGAGGATAGTTCTAACTAGAATATGCTTTTCTGGAGTTTGTTTTGTACGATTAATACAATGTCATATTCAGATGTCACCTCAGGAAACCTCATATAATGTAGAAAGTGTCCAACCTATTGGATGAAATTTTAACACTTCTTATTTAGGAACTTAGTATTAGTGGATTTTAAGTGTCAAGTATTTAAGTTTACTAAACTGAAAAGGCTTTTGTATGTGTTTATTTTCCCTGTGTGTTAAAATCATTGAGTACATGTTTTTATACCTTTTCAGCTACTCTATATATATCTATCTATGCATGTTTTACCCAAAGGAAAGGACATAAGAATCAGGTATTGTGGAAATTATTTATCACTCCATCTGCTTAGAAAAAGGCAGAAACGAAAAGAGAGTTATGGCAGAGTATATTTGGGACAAGAACCTACCTCTGTCACCCTTTGGTTTTTCTTCAATTATATTTGGTGCAATAGTATTTAGCATTATGTTCAACCACCTGGGAGCCATTTTATAATTAATCCAGTTGTATAAAAGAGAAAACAATTTAATTTGTGATCTGTCCTTTACTTGGCAGGAAGTGTAAAATGCATTTTATTCCTTTGTTTTACTGGAATGCCATCTTTAGCTTCTTAGATTACTAACCTTGGCATTTTGGCTGTTCTGCTATTAGGAAATATACTAATGCCGTAAAGTGTGCTAACATTGTATGCAGTAAAAATTGGACTTATGCTAGGCCAGTGAGTCCGGGAATCGAGGGAAGAAAGAAACAAGCACGAGCAAGAAGACTTTCTTTCGGACCGGAGGTATTGCACGAGCAGTGGCTGATCCGAAGAAAGCGAAAGAAATCGTTTGGTCTGGTTTCTCCATAGACGGGTAGATCGTGGCCGTTGGTCCGGTAGATCGTGGTCGTTGGTCCGGTAGATCGTGGCCGTTGGTCCGGGTAATCCATTACATAAATGTCACGCGTCAGGACCGTTCTGCCATATTGTACTGTCAATCGTACGGATGTCAGACCGTACGATTCAACCTTATCCTTTTAGGGTTTTCTTTATTCAAAAGGGCTTGATGTTGTATAAGGCCCATAAGGAGAAACTATAAATAGAGGACATTCCCTACTTTTGGGGGTGGGCTTCTTCAGATCTAGAACATTGTAATAGCAAAATATATATAATTTCTCCCTCTTTCCCTGATTTTGGTCCGGATTTAATGTGTTCCTCTTTAGCGCTATTTAATCAAACAATATTCATACATTATTTAATATATACATTTAGTGTAAATCACTGATTATTATTCACTTACTCATAGCAGATCCAAATCCATTTTCTTCCAATCAAATAGATTAAAGCTCATCCATATATCCTATACCTCACTTACAAATTCAATTGATTAACTAAATTCGGGGTAAACAGTTTGGCGCCCATCGTGGGGCTAGGATAATAGTGGTCTTTGATCTTGGTTTATCACTTACCCGTTAGGATCGAAAAATCTTTTGTTCGTCTAAAACGGACCAAATGAGTAACAGTGGACAATCTGGTCACGTCAACAACAACGAGATTGTGGCCGAAAATGAAGACAGTGGGCCACGAGGATTACCAACAAATCCCGCCGACCCAAACCCCGTTAATTCGAGGGAGGGCCTCAACCGGCAACACACCGTGAATCAGGAGAATGCCGCCCCGCTGGTCACCGATCCTTTAAATACTCACAATTCAATTACTTTGTCCCGGATACAAGGCCGGAAAGTACCGGATACCCCAGATGATAATATTGACTTACGTTTAATATTTGAAATGTTGTAGGACCAAAGAGCAGCTATTGCCGAATAGGGAGTCGCAATAGCCCAGTTGTAAAGCAAAAGTGATAAAACGACCCCGGAGAGGACGAAAGGTGTTGCTGAACCCAGAAGGGACGAGACGCAGATGGTCGAGAGCAATGGGTCCGGAGCTGGCTTATCCACCGAAGTTCTGAGAATGCTCGAAACATTGGCGAAGCAGGTAGACTCGACCAAGAAGAGGGTGGAAACATATAACTCTCGGGTGGATCAAATCCCGGGGGCTCCGCCTATTCTGAAAGGACCGGATTTGAAGAGGTACATTCAGAGGCCTTGTCCTCCGAGTACGGCTCCGAAATTGATCCCGAAGAGGTTCAAAATGCCGGATATCCAGAAATATGACGGCACAACAGACCCTTAGGAACACGTGACTTCATACACCTGCGCTATAAAAGACAATGATGTTGAAGAGGATGAAATAGAATCCGTGTTGCTGAAAATGTTTGGGGAAACTCTGTCAAAGGGAGCATTGACTTGGTATAACTATCTGCCCGAGCATTCAATCACTTCTTTCGAAATGCTCGCCGATGCGTTCATAAAAGCTCATGCCGGTGCCAAAAAGGTGCAGGCCCGTAAGGCGGATATTTTTCGTATATTCGAAAGGGATGATGAGTTATTGCGTGAATTTGTCAACTGATTCCAAAGGGAACGAATGGAGCTCCCTCCGGTTCCGGAGGAATGGGCTGCACAAGCTTTCACCAAAAGGCTCAATCCTCGGAGCTCGACGGCCTCATTCAAACTAAAGGAAAACTTGCTGGAATACGATGCTGTGACCTGGGCGGATATCCATAACATATATGAGTCAAAGATTCGGGTAGAGGATGACCATCTCGAGCTTCCCACGGGACCCGTTAATATGAACAAAAGCTCAGAGAGATCGCGAAAGAATTACGAGCCAGAGTCCAGACCATCGAGAGAAAGGTATCGGCCATACTCTCCTTCGGAAAATCCAAGCTTCATGTTGGAAAGACAAGGGTTGGCCCGAGTCAATTCTTCGGTCGGGGTGATAAACGGGTTGAGCGCCCGTCGAACAATCGAAGTCTCTCATTTAGGAGCGATGTCGGAAGCTCCGCCAGTAACAAAGATTTGCCGAGGATATCAGAGTACATTTTCCAACTGGTCAAGAACTCCCTTTGAAACTGGAATCCCTGCAAGAAGGTGTATAGGCATCGAGAAAAGAACATGTTTGCAAAATAAGCCGCCCTCCACTGGATAACAATGCTTTCATCTCCTACCACTTTATTTTAGACTTTATCCAGAAGATGAGAAATTTGGCTTTTTTTCGATTTAAATAGAGGTAGTCCTAGATCAAAATATTAGGAATCAAAGCAAGGAAAGTG